>NW_028318049.1:457500-757500 GCF_062004578.1 Staurois parvus
ATTCCCGCGAAAATCGGCCGATCTTTTTCCAACTTTACCGATAAAAAAAAATCTGCCAAAATACCGAAAAACGGCCGAACAATTAACCCACTAACGATCCGAAAATCGGCCGATTTTATTTTCGGACAAAAAATCAGCCGATTTTCGACCCATCTATGGCCTGCATTACTCATTATGACTTTGACAATATTTTGTTAAAACCATCTTCAACTTTTGCATAAAAATACATGATTTTCTAACAAATATTATTACCATATAGAACCACATCAATGAGAAAAAGGAGAGAAGCGCCTCTAAGTGCAATAAATCTTTTAATTCAAGTCTAAATGTAGAAACACTCACATGTGTGAAGTAATCATAAGCATAAAAACCGTGGTTAACAATAGTTAACGGTGGGGTGGTAACCCGGGTGAAGAGCCGTCATCTCTCTGCGATGTGGGGAGGTCAGCTCTCGGCTGGAACAGCGTGGTGGCTGGAGGGGGAACAGCGGTGAGGCCAGCCTTCATGCACGTCCTCCCTCAAAGCCGGATGGAACGCACGCTGGAACGTAGCCGCGGCGTGGCCATGATGACGTCAGATCCCAGGGTGCACTGCGACGCGTTTCGGAGCATGCACTGGCCGTGGAAGGCGGAAGTGCACTCCTTTTTCAAGCAGGGGGAAGTGGATGAACAGGGGTGAATATATAGGGAACGTGAGTCTAATTGATCAATTAACCAATTAACCAGTGATTGACCATTGCTGTCAGGTGAATAGTGTAAAGTCATGGATGTTAACTGGGGGGTAAAAGGAAACCAAATGGAAAAAAGAGAGGATGTAATAAATAAGAAAACGGAAGACGAAAGAAGAAAAAAAAAAAAAAATTTATGTTCTGGGAGATTAGTGGGGTAAAATGTTCACCTTGCAGCACTGGCACATCAATTATGTAACAGTAGTGAGCAGATTAGAATGTCACTCTGGAGATTGTAATCTGAATCTGTGGTGCAGTTTTGTCTGAGACGACAGAATTGTCCTTTAGGTATATTTTGGATCCATTTGGGGTGGTGGCAGCTGTTGAAGTGGAGGTATGAGTTGCCAGATACGGGTTTGAAGTGGTTTTTTGTTAATATTTGGAGATTGTCATGGTATAATTCGAGATCTAGGAATACAAGAGTATGTTTGTGGTGAGTGGAGGTGAAGGACAGTCCTTTTGTTCATTATTTATATTTTATTCTATTTTTTACAATTTTTTACAATGTAATTTACTTTTTATAATGTCATCTGCATGTATTATTACCAATATGTTTATCGTCTTGCAATCATGCTGTATTACCACTAAATATCTGCTCACTACTGTTACATAATTGATGTGCCAGTGCTGCAAGGTGAACATTTTACCCCACTAATCTCCCAGAACATAATTTTTTTTTTTTTTTTTTCTTTCGTCTTCCGTTTTCTTATTTATTACATCCTCTCTTTTTTCCCATTTGGTTTCCTTTTACCCCCCAGTTAACATCCATGACTTTACACTATTCACCTGACAGCAATGGTCAATCACTGGTTAATTGGTTAATTGATCAATTAGACTCACGTTCCCTATATATTCACCCCTGTTCATCCACTTCCCCCTGCTTGAAAAAGGAGTGCACTTCCGCCTTCCACGGCCAGTGCATGCTCCGAAACGCGTCGCAGTGCACCCTGGGATCTGACGTCATCACGGCCACGCCGCCGCTACGTTCCAGCGTGCGTTCCATCCGGCTTTGAGGGAGGACGTGCATGAAGGCTGGCCTCACCGCTGTTCCCCCTCCAGCCACCACGCTGTTCCAGCCGAGAGCTGACCTCCCCACATCGCAGAGAGATGACGGCTCTTCACCCGGGTTACCACCCCACCGTTAACTATTGTTAACCACGGTTTTTATGCTTATGATTACTTCACACATGTGAGTGTTTCTACATTTAGACTTGAATTAAAAGATTTATTGCACTTAGAGGCGCTTCTCTCCTTTTTCTCATCTACAGAAGTTGCTACAGCTTATTTGGAAGCCTTGCCCTCAGTGCCACACGGAATCCTACGCTCTTCATACAGTAGCCACTAATACCACCATCACCCATACTACCATTTCCCAGGACTTTGCAGTGTTTGCGCTGTTACAACCCTTCCTCATTTTTTCTAGAACCACATCAATGGCTGTGTTTGTAAATTCAACCCTACATACAAACTCTGGCTCTTTGTTTATAAACAAAGCTAATAATTATCAGCTCTAATGCCCCATGCACACAATAAGATTGTCAAATGATCATCTGTTTTTTGTTGCATGCTTATTGAAAAAGAAAAAGGTACTAAACTTACGAAAATTCTCATAGGAAGGAAAACAATTTTGAAAGCGAAGTAATGTATTCTATTGTATTGTATTTTCGGACGACTACTGTACTGATTAAACAAAAATCGCACCATTTGATTTCGTACGAGGAACATTTTCGCACTTGTCCCTTCGGGTATTATCGCATGAATTGTCATGATCAGCTCTCAAAAGCTGTGTACTAACGATCAGATTTTCGGACGATCGGTCTTCGTACGAAAATTTTCATACGATTTTCTTATCATGTGTATGGGACATAAACTGGCTAAGTTTAAAAAAATATAAACAAAAGTATAAAAAACAATAGAATAAAATGAGCTTCTGTAACTTTCAGGAGTAATTAAAGCCTATTGCACCCTTAAAGTGATATTAAACCCTTTTGTAACCCTTTTCTACAAACCTGTCAACCAATATGTTTACCAGTCTCTCATAGTTATCTTCCTGGTTACAGTTCCTTTTTATGCGCGTCATTTGACCCTTTGGAATGGGCATCCACTAAATTAGGGGCAGCTTCAAACTTTAATATTCTTTGTTACAGTTGGCACCAAAATAATTATGTTTTACTTTCTAACTCTATCAGTGTCCCTTTTGGAGAGTTTCCCTCACTTTTTGTCTGGTAAAACGTTGTCACTAGGGCAGGAAGTGAAGATAAATCTCTCTAACTGAGCCTCAAATAGCCATAAAAAAACGAATCCTTCCCCACGCTATCTGAACCTAGAAAAACATTTTGTGGGTTGTTATACATATCAAGAGGCATCGCAGTATTGACATCTCTCATATTTATACAGTGCCCCTCCTCTCATCGCAAATCAATCAATCAATACCTCTTAACCATTTCAATACCGGCAATTTTACACCTTCCTGCCCAGGCCATTTTTCAGGTTTCAGCGCTCTCACACTTTGAATGACAATTGCGCGGTCATACAACATTGTACCCAAACTAAAATTTTATCATTTTCTTCACACAACTAGAGCTTTCTTTTGGTGGTATTTAATCACCGCTGGGGTTTTTATTTTTTGCTAAATTAACAAAAAAAGACCAAAAATTTTGAAAAAAAAACAAATTTTTCTTTGTTTCTGTTATAAAAGTTTACAAATAAATAATTGTTCTTCATAAATTTAGGCCGAGATGTATTCTGCTACATGTCTTTGGTGAAAATAACCCAAATTAGGATGTATTTTTTAGTTTGTAGGAAAGTTATAGAGTTCACAAACTATGGGATAGATCTGAATATTGATCAATCCTGAAGTACTGACAGCCAATCTAATTTCTTGAGGTCCAAGAATGTCAGAACAGTACAGATATCCCCCAAATGACCCCTTTTTGCAGAGTAGACAGTCCGACGTACTTCATAAGAGGCATGGCGAGTTTTTTGAAGTTGTATTTTTATGTCATAATTTTTCGGAAAATGAAAAAATTAAAAAAATTATTTTCACTATTTTTTTTTTTACATACTGTCACCAGTGCAGTACAGCATCATCATATAACTGGCATGGCGGTTAACAGGGACACTGACTGGTGACAGTATGAAAAATATATATATATATATTTTTTTTTTTTTTAAATTTTTTTTTTTTTTTTATTATATTTAATTTTTTATTACATTTTTTTTTTTTTTTTTTTAAGATTTTTTTTTCATATTTTACTATGACCAAAGTAGTACAATGTTACCATAGTAACACTGTACTACTTTGGGAAAGTGATCAGTATTTTTTTTTTTTTTTTTACACAATTTGCTTATAGCAAAGAATTACTTTGCTATAAGCAAGCATTTACCTGAATGAAATCGATTCATTCAGTTTTTTTTTTGGTTTTTTTTTTGTGCTTAGCTGTGATTTGGTCACAGCTAAACACATGATATGTGCATGTGATTAGCTGTGACCATTCACAGCTAGGCACTAGTATACAATGGATGGCATCATGAATGAAGCCATCCATTGTATACAACTGTCATGTGACCTGCTGTGATTGGTCACAGCAGGTCACATGGTACCAGCAACGGGAGCCGGTACTCGGATCTGTCATCGGCCGTGTCCGAGGTGCACGGCCCGTGACAGATCCTGCTGCTGCACCGCTCTGCATTACCGCAAACGGCGCATGTGCGGGAGCACGCCAAATGGCGTGCACCCGGAATGAAGAGGCACATCTGAAGCCGCCAAACGGCCATTGGTCGGGCGGCTAATGGTTAATAATGTACTATTGGACGAAACATGTCAGGGAGGAGTGTACAGTGCTGACGTCACGCCACTGTGCTATTCCAGAGTTGGCAGCAGCTATTTATGTAAGCTGACATTTTTTTGTTATACTTGCTATTAACTTTATCGGATTTTAATAAATACTACACTATTGGAAGTCTATTTGCTCCTGGCGAGCTTTATTTTACTGCAGCTCAGCTAGATAGAATGACATCTGTCAACATAGTCATATGTCAAGACACGTGCACCTTTAGAATCCTTGTTTATATACACGGTCATTTATGCTGTTGTAGTGGCAGCCATCATTTCTGGTGAGTCTTCAATTCACTGGGAGATGGTGACGGCATTTGTGCATTATTTTGCTGCAAGCAAGAGCACTTTATGGTGGAGGACGAACTTTATTGAACTTTTTCTCACTGATCTTTTGATTTCATGGATGTTTATTATAATATTGTTTTATTTGCTTTGATTTAATTTCAGTCTATTTCATGATTGGCGCTACACGTTTATATGGTTTATTATTACAGGTACTTGTAAAGTGCTGTCAATTTACGTAGCACTTTACATATATGTTGTACATTCACATCAGTCCCTGACCCTCAAGGGGCATACAATCTAAGGTCCCTAACTTCCATTCATACATACACATACTAGGACCAATTTAGACAGGAGCCAATTAACCTACCAGCATGTCTTTGGAGTGTGGGAGAAAACCAGAGTACCTGGAGGAAACCCACACAGTCACAGGGAGAACACACAAACAGGTGGTGCCATGGCTGGGATTCAAACCAACAACCGTAGTACTGCCAGGCGGAAGTGCTAACCATTTAATTACTGTGCTGTTTATGTATATTCATTTAGGTCTGTATACTATCTATTGGTGTCAGCTGTCTTATACTTCTAGTCAGCGCAGATATTGTTTGTTCTATTATACCAGCTTCTAGCTTCAGCTTGTTCAATTACGCTTTGACGGTAATCATACCAGTGCGATTTCAGGTGCGATTTGGGAATTGGAATCACACCTGAAATCGCTTCTATTGAATGTGAATGTCCGTGTCCAGGGGCACACTGACAACTCATGGGGCCCCCGGGCAATAGGGGATCATGGGGCCCCTGTGTCCTTGCCCAAACTCCAAAAAACCTATGAAAAAGGTACCAGGGGCATCTCATGGGGCCCCCTACTGACCCCGGGCCCTTGGGCAGCGCCCGAGTTTCCAAATGGTCAGTCTGCCCCTGTCCGTGTCTTAACATTTGCGATTTGCTGCAGCGCGATTTCTAAAGTAGTTCTTGCATTACCTTTTCTCCAGTTTTGTTGCAATTTCACATACATAGAATATAATGGAAATCACACTGCAAATTGCAAGAAATCGTTGAAAATCTTCACAAGTAGCCAGAAAGTCTTCAGAAATAGCACCTGAAATCGCGCTGAAGTTGCACACAAATCACACGATTTTAAATCACCGGTGAGCAAAACCTGGAAGCTGATTGGCTTCTCTGCAGAGCTGCACCAGATTTTACACCATTCAGGATTAGTAAATAGCCATCTGTATCCCTGGCCCAGGATAAGTAGTTGTACCAGTTGTCCGATCTTGCTTGCCACTTGCTTGCCCATAGTCAGCGACCTACAAAGTATTCAATCCAGAGGCAGCCAGGCAATTAGCACTTTTAGAGGGAGGTTAGCCATGGAAGTGTGTTTGCATCATTACAGGATTCCTTTAAATACACAGAAAAGAGAACACTGTCAGTTCTTGGGAGGGGGGGGGGGTTATCCCTCGCACTGACAATCTGTGAAAATGTCAGCAGAATTCAATAGATTTCTCTCCCGTGAAGAATTCATTACACAATAAAATGTTTCCATGTTCCAAACCACAGTTTGCTCGCAGAAGCTCTTAACAGCTTTTATTCTCCAGCGTCGGATATGATCAGCCAGTTTGGGTATCACTCTGTGCTCATAATGTGGGGTTCACACTTTCTGCCTTCCCTGGGGGGGTCTTATAGCGAGCTGCGCCACAGCTGTACCTGCATTACGCTTTGTCCTCCTCTTAGGCCAGCGAGGTGTTAATTTACCAAATTCTTGATGCATGAACTATGTCACCTCTGCTTGCATGCTTGGCCCTAGTTTTACTCTTTCCACTACCATTGTGGGAGGGGCAGAGACACAATCTACTGGGGAGAGATCTCCCCATTGTGGGAGGGGCAGAGACACAAACTACAGGGGGGAAATCTCATCATTGTGGGAGGGGCAGAGACACAATCTACTGGGGGGAAATCTCATCATTGTGGGAGGGGCAGAGACACAATCTACTGGGGGGAAAATCTCCCTATTGTGGGAGGGGCAGAGACACAATCTACTGGGGGGAAATCTCCCTATTGTGGGAGGGGCAGAGACACAATCTACTGGGGGGAAAATCTCCCTATTGTGGGAGGGGCAGAGACACAATCTACTGGGGGGAAATCTCCCTATTGTGGGAGGGGCAGAGACACAAACTACAGGGGGAAATCTCACCATTGTGGGAGGGGCAGAGACAAAATCTATTGGGGGAAAATCTCATCATTGTGGGAGGGGCAGAGGCACAAACTACTGGGGGGGGCAATCTCACCATTGTGGGAGGGGCAAAGGCACAAACTACTGGGGGGAATCCAACAATTGTGGGAGGGGCAGAGATACAAACTACTGGGAGGAAATCTTACTATTGCGAGAGGGGCAGAGAAACAAACTATTGGGGGGAATCCAACAATTGTGGGAGGGGCAGAAACACAAACTACTGGGAGACAATCTCACCATTGTGGGAGGGGCAGAGACACAAACTACTGGGGAAAATCATCTATCCATTGTGGGAGGGGCAGAGACACAAACGACTGGGGGGAAATCTCTCCATTGTGGGAGCGGCAGAGACACAAACTACTGGGGGGAAATCTATCCATTGTGGGAGGGGAAGAGACACAAACTACTGGGGAAAATCATCTATCCATTGTGGGAGGGGCAGAGACACAAACTACAGGGGGGAAAATCTCATCATTGTGGGAGGGGCAGAGACACAAACTACAGGGGGGAAAATCTCATCATTGTGGGAGGGGCAGAGACACAAACTACTGGGGGGAAATCTCACAACTGAAGTCTCTAGAAATTATAAGAAGCTGGCCACTTCACCTGAACCCCCCCCCCCCAAAAAAAAAAAATCAGATGTAGGAGGAGTTGACCTTTAACCTATTACTGACCCATCATACACAAGTAAACATTTTGTAGGGCAGCCATCTACCCCCTTTGTTGCTAATACCATCTCAGTCTTTCCTGGACATCTCACAATCTCCTCTCAGCCCATCTGTCTGTGTTTTACAGCTAAGAAGTAGTCAATGGTGGCGACTGTCTGGAATCAGGTCAGCGATACGATAAAATCTTCCAGCTAATTCTCAGCTAATGTGATCCGTGTATCTCTTGAGAACAGCAGCTGCCCCCAGCAATCTCCTCTATTTCTGTTTATCCTTTCTTGCTAATGTGCAAGACTCCAAATTCCCCGAACTCCCTACGTTCCATGTATATGAACACTGAAATCGGATCGCCAGTGAAATATAAACACTCTTTTATATGATCCATATATACACTCATTTAAAAATCTTATTTTTATCTGTCCTGCCTGCAGTCACAAGTTGTTTTCCATTTTTATATTAAATCGTTGCCCTCCCATACACACTATATCATATGTCAAGGCTGGCAGCGGGGGTGCCTACACCGGCTGTCAAGGAGGAGATCAAAGGTTGGGGGTTCATGTGACTGACACAGTCTCTGCATACTGCAGATCTGGCTGCTGAAGTTATAGAGAAGGCAGAAAACGGGCGAGAGTACAAAAATGTTGCCACATCTATCAGTAGATCTGATTGCCTGGTATTCCTTTTTCTCACCTTGTGGTATCATACTTACCAAAATTATGGTCCTGGATTCAGGGACACCGTTAACCCTACCCATGCTCACTTTCTGGGTGGGCAGATTCAAATCACACCCACTTTACAGGTTGGTACTGATATCACCCCTCCTAAAATATGCAGGAACTGCCCACTCACTGCCTTCATTCCTCAACATGCCTTGTTGAGTTACTGCACACGTGTAGTAACTCAGATAAGGTGGATGATATGATCCCAGCGGGACAGCGGACCAAAATGCGGGACTGTCCCAGCAAATCCGGGACAACTGACCTCTATGTTGTATCTGTATCCCTGTCAGTGCTTTAGGTGGAATTACAGGCAGCACAGTGGCTAAATGGTTAGCACTTCCGCCTGGCAGTGCTAGGGTTGTTGGTTTGAATCCCAACCATGGCACCACCTGCCTGGAGTTTGCATGTTCTCCCTGTGCCTGTGTGGGTTTCCTCCAGGTATTCCAGTTTCCTCTCACACTCCAAAGACATGCTGGTAGGTTAATTGGATCCTGTCTAAATTTGCCCTAGTATGTGTATGTATGCAGTGCTGTATTTAGGATTTGTGCTGCTCTAGGCAACAAAAAATTCTCCCCCCCCCCCCAGAGAGAGCCTCATTGACCAACAACACCCCTGCCACCCCATCAGAGAGAGCCCTCCACCACCATTGCCTCCATACACCAGCCACTCCCTTCCCAGCGAGAGAGAGACACTCACCTTCACAGCTCTGGACTTCCCCAGGAACAAGAGTCAAGCAGCCTGCAGCCTCTCTCAGATCCCATCTGGTCCCCAAGTCTCATGTGTTCCTTCTTCCAGTAGGGCGGTGCTGCCCCCCTGAAAAATGCCACCCTAGGCAAATGCCTTGTGGTAAATACGCCCCTGAATGTAAGTTAGGGACCTTAGATTGTACGCCCCTTGAGGGTTAGGGACTGATGTGACTGTACAATATATATGTAAAGCGCTGTGTAAATTGACGGTGCTATATAAGTACTTGTAATAAATACATTTTACTTGTTAAAGAGAACCAGTCATTGGTTTACATATTCCATTTTTTAGCAAGTACAGAAAATACTTGTAGATCCTGCCTGAAATTCAATGTCCTTGCCACTTCCTATGAGCTGAACTGAAATCACTTAAAACCATTTTTTTCTTTCCAAGCTGTCTACCGTTTACTACAAATTCCCCTCCGCCCATGCATTGGAGTTCAAGCGAGAAAGACATGTTTTTAGTCCTGTCCTAGGGTGCCAACCATTGTTCCCTTCATAGATATGGTACAGTGAGCGTTGTTACCCTAGGGCAGAAAATATGTTACTAACAGGATCATCAGGTGATAACAGATGGGAAAAAAAATAATAAAAAATAAAACTAATATAGTCACCACATCCACATCTAAGGACCGGTAAGCTGCAATATATAACATTTGTGTTCTCAGGTTTAGATTCACTTTAAATACCTTGGGAATCATGTGTTGAATTATTGACACTTTCCAGGCAAGAACCGGGCTTACTTTATGGGCAGTAATCCTTACGGATTCTTAGAAAATCCTGCCAAAAGATCCTTACACCACGCTCACACATATTAACCCGTGGTAACCTAACCTTTAATTAACCTCCATTTAATCGTTAGTCTCCAGCCCTTAATGAGCCCTCAGCCACGCTGGTAGGCAGCCGCAGTGAAAAACCGACTCATTAAACTCGGTCCGCAATATAAAGAGATGTCACTCAGAATTAATCACAGGCCAACGATCTCACAGTCAACGTCATTTTCTTCTTCCTGGGAAAAAAGGCGCAAGAGGACGACATGGGGCTGAGCCTGACTACAATGTGCTACTGTCTCTCCTGTCGGTGGGATGTGCGTTGTTTTGGTGGTGGTGTCTGTTATGTAAAGATGTGTTCTGATACATTGGGAACCAGTGATAGATATTCTTCCCCGAAACAACAGGAAATTTCTGTGCTAAATTATTTCTGCAGATAAAGTCATAAATAAAACAACACTTGGCAGAATCTCATTTAATAAGTTACAAACTTGAAGTTTCTGATGTAAAGATTTCTCAGTTTTGTTGTTTTTACTAACAGTCACATTACACCTGTGGTAGTCAACTTACATTGCCAAAGGTCCACATATATTATGTGTATGTAATGCTACAGAAAGTTGTCAGAGACTGCAGACTCACAACAAGTGATTGTCAGAGACTGCAGACTCACAACAAGTGATTGTCAGAGACTGCAGACTCACAACAAGTGATTGTCAGAGACTGCAGACTCACAACAAGTGATTGTCAGAGACTGCAGACTCACAACAAGTGATTGTCAGAGACTGCTGACTCACAACAAGTGATTGTCAGAGACTGCAGACTCACAACAAGTGATTGTCAGAGACTGCAGACTCACAACAAGTGATTGTCAGAGACTGCTGACTCACAACAAGTGATTGCCAGAGAATGGTGGCAAGCTACAAAAGATGGTCAGAGACTACAGACATACTATAGGAGATAGAGACAGCCAACACACAACAGGAGACATAGGAGACTGCAGACACAAAACGGGAGATGGTCATAGACTAGGAAAATGCTGCAGGAGATGATCAGAGACTGCAGACATACTACAGTAGATAGTCAGACTGCAGACACACAACAGGAGATAGTCAGAGACAGAACATGCTGCAGGAGATTGTCAGAGACTGTGAACATGCTGCAGGAGATGGTCAGAGACTGTGAACATGCTGCAGGAGATGGTCAGAGACTGTGAACATGCTGCAGGAGATGGTCAGAGACTGTGAACATGCTGCAGGAGATGGTCAGAGACTGTGAACATGCTGCAGGAGATGGTCAGAGACTGTGAACATGCTGCAGGAGATGGTCAGAGACTGTGAACATGCTGCAGGAGATGGTCAGAGACTGTAAACATGCTGCGGGAGATGGTCAGAGACTGTGAACATGCTGCAGGAGATGGTCAGAGACTGTGAACATGCTGCAGGAGATGGTCAGAGACTGTGAACATGCTGCAGGAGATGGTCAGAGACTGTGAACATGCTGCGGGAGATGGTCAGAGACTGTAAACATGCTGCGGGAGATGGTGAGAGACTGTAAACATGCTGCAGGAGATGGTCAGAGACTGTGAACATGCTGTAGGAGATGGCTGAAGACATGCTACAAATGATGGTCAGAGACTGCAGATGTGTAACAGGAGGTGATAATGGAAAATGGGCCTATTACAAGAGATGGTCAGAAACTACGGACATGCTACAGAAGATGGTCAGTGACTGCAGACTAGTTCCAGGAGATGATCAGAGACTGCAGACACGCTACTGGTGATGGTCCGAGACTGCGGGCATGCTACAGGAGATGGACAGAGACTGCAGGCATGCTACTGGAGATGGTCCGAGATTGTGGGGATGCTACACGAGATGGTCAGAGATTTTGGGCATGCTACAGGAGATGGTCAGAGACTGCGGGCATGCTACAGGAGATGGTCAGAGACTGCGTGCATTCTACAGGAGATAGTCAGAGACTGCGTGCATGCCACAGGAGATGGTCAGAGACTGCGGGCATGCTACAGGAGATGGTCAGAGACTGCGTGCATTCTACAGGAGATAGTCAGAGACTGCGTGCATGCCACAGGAGATGGTCAGAGACTGCGGGCATGCTACAGTAGATGGTCAGAGACTGTGGACATGCTACAGGAGATAGTCAGAGACTACAGGTATGCTAAAGGGGATGGTCATAGACGAGAGACATATTACATGAGACTATTCTGTCACAGCATGCAATACATACAGCACAGCAAGTATAAAGTATTACATTCTGCATCTTTTAATTCTCAAGGGATAATGATAAATCCACAGAGCAAAGAGAAACAGCTTTTCAGTAAACTTGTTTGTGTCTTTTATGTTTGCTGAGTTTGTGCTGCCTGTGACCCCACCATGTTTGGCAGTTCAGTGGCCCCTGGGGATCTGCACCCAGCAGCAGCAGGGGCCGGTGTGACTCATCTTTGGATCAGTGACAATTCTTGCTGATTAAGCAGGTTCCCTGTTTTTAGGTGATAAACTCCTGAAACATCTATTATTGCACATTTCCGACTACCTGCGATAACTGCGGCCTGATCCAGATCTGCACTCACCAGGCTAGGCCGGCGCTCGGGGTTGGAAAAAAGTGTAGTCACCTGGATGGTGGAGGAAACCCCCTGAGAGTACTTTGATGCCAAATGTTTAGTGTGTGATTCTGTACTGTGGGAAAGATGTAGGCTGCTGGGTCTTTCTGAAAATACCTGTTCCCTGGCTGTCATGCTGATAACCCAGCCAGCATTTCTTCAATCACTGACCCATAAACAGCATGTCGGTGTGATGACTTCACTGGCTGCATTCTTGTTCCAGGTCAGTCAGTTAGAATATATTAGGGTCCATCCAGAGAACATGTACGCAGACAGTGGGAGCTGTGGCACAAACCTCCTGGCATATTAGGGAGCATTAGCATGCGTTGTATTAAGGCAACTTATGAAAATTAAAACACAGCCAACACACCTTAACGTGTTACTGAACCCACAACAGTACAATCAGTCTGTATATGCAGTAAAGCACGCTTGTTATACTCACTGTGGAACCTGAGATGTTAATCCTTTGCATTGTGTGAAAAGGATGTTTGATCCTATCTTCTCTGATCCTCCCCTTCTTCCAGTGTATCCTAAATATCTCCTGATAGAACAGAGGCTCAGGGGCAAGCTGCACATGCTCAGTTTGGTGCATATGACTAGACAGTTTTTTTCTTGGGAGAGTGCATGTGATCAGCACAGGGCCAATCAGCACTGTCCAGACAGAGGTTAGGGGTTCTGCATCCTCCTAGAGCAGAATGAAAACTCCTCCTACAAGCTTTAACCAGTGCTCTGCTAGACACTGATAGAAGTCACAAGACTGCTCGAACTGCTGATGAGAAAAGGTATTTATCAGTTTATATTTACTAAAATATTTGCATTTTCATGTTGTGTGTATTGTGGGAGACCAGATATAGTGAATGAGGGTCCAGGGTTTAATAACACTTTAATGGGGCAAAAATCAACATGTCCTAAATCTTATAATGTGGCAGCACCCAAACATTGCAGAGTTCCCCTTTAAACTTTAACATTTCTAGCAGTCTCTGTTTGCAAAAGCAAGGTCATCAGCTCACTTCCCCCCTCCCTTATTTCCTGTGAAGTAATGTGTTCCAGCTTGTAGCTGGTATTCTTATCTGTAGCTGGTATTCAAGGCTATATTTTGCACAGTTTAGAAAGCCTTTTTAATGTACAGAAAGTGAAAGAGGAAAAATATGCATTGTTAATATGTATACCCTGTGAGATGTTTTTCAAGCCACTTAGCTTTACAGACACTGTCTGGCTAAGTCCCAGCTGGTAAATAAAAGGTTTGTTTTCCTCAAGTTTATGTCCGGAGTTTACCTGGTATTCCCAAAGTTGCTACTACAATAATGCATCACACTACTGCTGATTATAGTTGCGTACTGCAACTCAGGCACGTTGTCTCTGCCACTGATTATAGGGAAAGCTGCACAGGGTTTGCACTAATGCAGAATGGGGCTCTGGAGTATTGTGTCTGAAGGGAAAAGAATGGGGTTTCAGCTTTCTCCAGGCTTTGTAATCCTGGATCAGGGTCTGGAGTCCGAAGGCTTCAAAGAGTCTTGGGTGGGATGAAGCCTTCAATCCTGTGTCCAGGTCTTAAGCCAGACCAACACATGGTCCCTGCTGAACCGGCTGAATTTCAATCAATGTATGGGTAGGGAGGTTTTACAGAAGTAGACCTTAAAGACTTGATTCTGACAATAAATTACAACCTTTCTCAATTATTCAGGTAAAATATGACCTTCCATCTAGCCATGTCCTTCCTTATATGCAAATGTAGCGATATCACCCTTGAGAGCCACTTGTTTTGGGTCTCACAATTTTTCTGCACAGCCAGGCAACATGCATTTCCAACTTCATTTCAGAGTCAGTAACCAGTCGATGGGCTTGTTTGTTTGCTGTTTTATTTAGGGGTAAACAACTCAGATAGTTTCTAGGGGTATATGTGATGCCCACTCCGACTTGAAACAATAACTCGAAGGACACATTTCCTAAATTCTGTACAAACATGATGGACCCTGGACTTTCTACTCCCTCCAGAGTGGCATCACTCACTTGACGGATTGCTTCTCGGTGTTTTGGCTGAGGTCAAGTGTAGTATCTGTTCTTATCAGTGTCCAGTAGGGGTGCTCCGCCATCATTCTTACCATTTGGAGAGGATGACTGGCTGTATAATACCCCTGTTGGTATGATGGGGGCTCTGAAGGCTAGTACCAGCCAGGGAGGCAGAGAGTCAGTGCCCCCTGGGAGTGGTCACCCCAGGGCAGGGGTGCTCTTAGTAGCACATGGAGGTGAGATCCCACATGTGAAAAGTGCACTTGGTCACTGGTCCAAACACTTTTTCTGCAAAAAGAGGCCCTGTCAGAAAAAACAAAAGCTCCTGAGCCCAGGAGCAAGGGCATCCCATACAAAAATAGTGTAGGGGAAAAGGATATAACTTGGAAAAGGGATATGTACAAATAAATAGTAAATACAACATATAGCTTATGTACATACCAATATCACCCACCCTTTGCCAGATGAGTGGTCCCTGGAGAAGACATGGGGTGAGGCCTAGTTAAAATCGATATAGGTTATGTGGTTGGGGCTCCTCCTTAATGTCCTTTTTGTTTTGCTCAGAGTCTTTATTGCAAAATGCTGAAGTGCTTTCTTTGTTTTGTTTTTTGTTTTTTTTCCGTCAGCAGGTCTATACCACCTTCTGGCAGAATAATGTAAATTATCTAGTTTAGTTAGTTGTGTTTCTCATTCACAGGATCATCAAGGACTGCTGTGTTCATAAAGACTTTCTTCACCAACCTTTGCAAGGGAGGGTTTCCTCTTAGGAGGAGGCTCTTCACTTTCTCATGTTTATTCACTGTATATATGGTGCTGTTGTGTCATAAGCTGCAGAGAGCTAAAGTTGGGAATTGTACTTATTGTTATATGTAACAATATGTATATACGATACCTGAAACCTATACCTTTGTGGTGCGATTTGAGCCAAAAGAAAATGAATAGGTTCAATTCACACTGCAAAGGAATCGGTAATAGGTATCGGCGAGTACTTGAGCACAAGTATCGGCGATAAAAAAACCAGCATTGGTGCAACTGTATTTGCAAATAATAAAAAAAAAATATATAAAAAAAAAATCTACTGGACAACTGTACAACTGCTCTGTTGGATTGTCCGCGCTTGATCAGTGCTTGATCAGTGCTATAGCCTGCAATGCTCACCAGTGTAGTCTGACGGTGGGAAAGTCTTCCAAATGTCAGAGTGCCAGGGCTTTTTTTCTCAGAGAATAGGTGCAGGAACCCCTCCTTCTTTATATCCGCTCCCTACCCACCTCTGAGCACTATCCCCTGATTCCACCCCCTACCAACCTCTGAGCACTGTCCCTTGGCTCCATCCCCTACCCACCTCATCCAGGAGACAGTTGTGCGCAGGGCTCCATCCGAGAGACGGGTGGGCGCAGGGCTCCATCCGGGAGACGGGTGGGCGCAGGGCTCCATCCGCGAGACGGGTGGGCGCAGGGCTCCATCCGCGAGACGGGTGGGCGCAGGGCTCCAGCCGGGAGACGGGTGGGCGCAGGGCTCCAGCCGGGAGACGGGTGGGCGCAGGGCTCCAGCCGGGAGACGGGTGGGCGCAGGGCTCCATCCGCGAGACGGGTGGGCGCAGGGCTCCAGCCGGGAGACGGGTGGGCGCAGGGCTCCAGCCGGGAGACGGGTGGGCGCAGGGCTCCATCCGCGAGACGGGTGGGCGCAGGGCTCCAGCCGGGAGACGGGTGGGCGCAGGGCTCCAGCCGGGAGACGGGTGGGCGCAGGGCTCCATCCGCGAGACGGGTGGGCGCAGGGCTCCAGCCGGGAGACGGGTGGGCGCAGGGCTCCAGCCGGGAGACGGGGGTGCGCAGGGCTCCATCCGGGAGACGGGGGTGCGCAGGGCTCCATCCGGGAGACGGGGGTGCGCAGGGCTCCATCCGGGAGACGGGTGTGCTCAGGGCTCCATCCGGGAGAAGGGTGTGCTCAGGGCTCCATCCGGGAGAAGGGTGTGCTCAGGGCTCCATCCGGGAGAAGGGTGTGCTCAGGGCTCCATCCGGGAGAAGGGTGTGCGCAGGGCTCCATCCGGGAGAAGGATGTGCGCAGGGCTCCATCCCGGAGACGGGGGTGCGCAGGGCTCCATCTGGGAGACGAGGGTGCGCAGGGCTCCATCCGGGAGACGGGGGTGCGCAGGGCTCCATCTCCTGCACGCCCCCAGCGGCACACGCCCAGTGATCTCCTACGGACACAGCTGAGTGGCTAAATGGTTAGCACTTCCACCTGGCAGTACTAGGGTCATTAGTTTGAATCCCACCCATAGCACCACCTGGCTGGAGTTTGCATATTCTCCCTGTGCCTGTGTGGGTTTCCTTCAGGATCTCACCCCTCCTAAAATATGCAGGGACTGCCCACTCACTGCCTTGATTCCTCAACATGCCTTGTTGAGTTACTGCACATGTGTAGTAACTCAGATAAGGTGGATGATATGATCCCAGCGGGACAGGAGTCTGAAATGCAGGACTGTCCCAGCAAATCCAGGACAACTGGCATCTATGTTGTATGTGTATCCCTGACAGTGCTTTAGGTGTAATTATGGGCAGCACTTTGGCTAAATGGTTAGCACTTCCGCCTGGCAGTACTAGGGGTATTGGTTTGAATCCCAACCACAGCATCACCTGCCTGGAGTTTGCATGTTCTCCCTGTGCCTGCATGGGTTTCCTCCAGTTGCTCTGCATACTAGTACATTATGACAGACCTACCTGTACATGGAGCCCTCCAGCGCCGTACTGTCATGGCTCTCCGGTGCCACCATCTTCACCGGGTCTTCCACTTTAGCATTATGAATGGCTGGAGCCGCGATGACATCACACCCACTCGGCTGTGGCACAGAGCTCTGAGGGTCTGGCTCGCTGGCTGTGTGACTACCTCCTAAATGGTGCAAGTTTCGGAGACATTCACTGTCCCTACAGGTAAGCCTTATTATAGGTGTATCTGAAGGTACAACTTACACAGTGGACTTTATTTCCACTGTAATGCATGTTAAAGCAACACAAAAATGTAAATGGACCCTTATAATTAGAAGACGACAGCCAGGCGGCTAGCATTCCCTGGACGTAGCTCAGAAATGTCTGCTCTGGATGGTTTTCCTTTCCCGCCTGGAACTCAGACCATGTCTTTGACAGTGATTTGCACAGGAGGATTTCATGGTGCACCGGCTCCCTGCAGCGTCCTCCTTGCGGCATGGCCTCCCTCCGTCCCTCACCCATCCCTGTCTCTTCACATCTTGTTAGCGGAACAGGAAAGGGCCAAGACAATGCTCAGGAGGAGCAGGAAGCGTCTAAAGAAAGTCCTTGACGTACCCCGGGGACCTGACATCCCCAAACACCAAACTTCACTCCGAGTCTGAGGACAATCGCCTCCCTGGAGCCCAGCCAAAAATTCGCAATGGGCAGGGTCAGCGCAGGAGAAGGGGCCGTCAGGCTGAGGGATGGCCAGACATCTCCACATGTATACCAACTTCAGATAATCCCGCTGGACACAACATATAAAAGTAATAAAAACAAAAATAAACAAAGATTACAACACATTTCGTTTTTTCTCCTTATAATGCGGCTCATCAGGAACAGTGCAGGAGGCTTAACAGGATGGATGAAACTGAGACTTTGCTTTGCCGAAATTCCCATGAAGATCTGCAAATTTTGGTGAAATGTGATGGAGTCAAGAAGCTTCTTCCGTCAATCTGGGACCGGATCTTGAGCCCCGTAATAGCTGAGAATATCATCGTATATGGTGAAGAATTAATCCAATTTTTTTTTAAGTAAAGCTAAAATCAATACTTTTCCTTTGCCAATATCTATAGAAATAGCTCCCCACTATGAGTTATTCAGGATATAAACATCTCACCAGTATATAATCGGTGAACAAAACTTTGCTTTGTGCATTCTCAAAACACCCAGCAGAAAGTAGAGCTAGGCTGTCAATCATAGCCCACACATTATCGACATCTCCTATAACAGTCATGTGTCACTGCTCTCTGCATATGTCATCAGCCTTGGGGAGTGGCTAGAGATAGAGAGGAGGGGTTAGCTGTTGACTTTTGAAAAAGTCTAAATTTGCATATAAGTAACAGTAGAGTTTAGTCTGCACTTTTTCTATACTTTAAAATGATCGTAAAAAGTATTTTTTCCATAGAAAGTGATATTGTTGTCCGGATGATTCCAGAGTTATGTTCAGCGTCCATTTACATACAAAGTCAGCTTAGAGGAATTCTGTCATTTTTCATTCCTGGGAAATTCTCACAGATCCTTCTAGCGGGATGAGAAGGAGACGACGTGGTGACGTCATCAATGCTGGGAACATTCTTGTTACTATTCCGGGACAATGTGAAGGGCTCCTTCTGATATTTGATGTTGTTTTGTTGTATTTGGCAAAATTCCACCCCCCCCTCCCAAAATGGTCGCCCCAGTTTGATTGCCTTTACTGATTCCATATCGCTGTTAGGACACTGTTGTGATTGCCAGCACTAGTCATGTGAGTGTTTGTGGTGATTGGTGAGCAGGGGCGGACTGACCTTTTGGAAACTCGGGCACTGCCCAAGGGCCCAGGGTCAGTAGGGGGCCCCATGAGATGCCCCTGGTACCTTTTTCATAGGCTTTTTTGAGTTTGAGCAAGGACACAGGGGCCCCATGATCTCCTATTGCCCGGGGGCCCCATGAGTTGTCAGTCCGCCCCTGTCAGTGAGTTAGGAGCAGATCAGAATTACCAATGACAAGCCAAATAATATGCAAAATTCCATCCTTTGTTCTCAACCGTTAAAGCTTTGAGCAGACGTCTTAGGAGGGTTTGAATGTGCAAAAGTACTACACTGCCTTGAAAAAGTATTCATACCCCTTGAAATGTTCCACATTTTGTCATGTTACAACCAAAAACGTAAATGTATTTTATTGAGATTTTATGTGATAGACCAACACAAAGTGGCACATAATTTTGAAGTAGGGAAATGATAAATGGTTTTCAAAATTGTTTACAAATAAATATCTGAAAAGTATGGCGTGTATTTGTATTCAGCCCCCTTTACTCTGATACCCCTAACTAAAATCTAGTGGAACCGATTGCCTTCAGAAGTCACCTAATTAGTAAATAGAGTCCACCTGTGTGTAATGTAATCTCAGTATAAATATAGCTTTTCTGTGAAGCCTTCAGGTTTGTTAGAGAACATTCGTGAACAAACAGCATCATGAAGGCCAAGGAACACACCAGGTCAGGGATAAAGTTGTGGAGAAGTTTAAAGCAGAGTTAGGTTATAAAAAAAAAAATCCCAAGCTTTGAATATCTCACGGAGCACTGTTCAATCCATCATCGGAAAATGGAAAGAATATGGCACAACTGCAAACCTACCAAGACATGGCTGTCCACCTAAACTGACAGGTCGGGCAAGGAGAGCATTAATCAGAGAAGCAGCCAAGAGGCCCATGGTAACTCTGGAGGAGCTGCAGAGATCCACAGCTCAGGTGGGAGAATCTATTAGTCGTGCACTCCACAAATCTGGCCTTTATGGAAGAATGGCAAGAAGAAAGCCATTGTTGAAAGAAAGCGATAAGAAGTCCCGTGTGCAGTCTGTGAGAAGCCATGTGGGGGACACAGCAAACATGGAAGAAGGTGCTCTGGTCAGATGAGATAAAATGGAACTTTTTGGCCTAAAAGCAAAACGCTATGTGTGGCGGAAAACTAACACTGCACATCACCCTGAACACACCATCCTCACCGTGAAACATGGTGGTGGCAGCATCATGTTGTGGGGATGCTTTTCTTCAGCAGGGACAGGGAAGCTGGTCAGAGTGGATGGGAAGATGGATGGAGCCAAATACAGGGCAATCTTAGAAGAAAAGTTTCTGGTGGGCTGAATACAAATGCACATCCATCACATAAAATCCCAATACAATAAATTTACGTTTTTAGTTGTAACATGACAAAATGTGGAAACTTTCAAGGGGTATGAATACTTTTTTAAGGCACTGCATATTTTTTCAATACTGTAGGGCTTTGTTTGGGAGCGGCAAAAATGTTCAGTTGAGCTGCATTTTTGCTGCCCATCAACACCCCCCCCATACTGAAATAGGGAGTTGATGGGGGTGTTTACATGCCGAAGGTGCCACGCTTTAACTATGCAAACTTCCAACATGTAGCTATCAGCAAGCTTGCCAAACGCTGCACATTCAAGTAGGAAGTGCCGCAAACGTCCCGCAACTGCGTGCAATGCATGCGGTAAAGCAAGATGGTCAGTAAAAATTGGGTAAAAACAGGCAGGTAAGAGGCATCGCATTGCTTCCTCACCACCTGTCAGTAGCCTCTGAAGCACAATCCGAATGTGGATCAGGCTTGAGAGGTAAGGGAAATTTAGAAGCATTTCTAACTTTACGTTACAGTAGGTCACATGACAAGAAACTTTTTTTATAGCCAGGAAATGAGGCGGGCTCTATGTGACCTTCTACAACTTCTAATGCACATGGTGAGAAGCTCACAGTGTGCAGTGAAATCAGAGTAAGCAATGTCAGTCCAGGAGAGGAGCCGGTACAACTGTGCAAGATTGAAGGGAAGGCTGGCGTTCGACTTTCATTTTTTTAATGTATACAGTGAGGAACAGAAGTATTGAACACCCTGCGATTTTGCAAGTTCTCCCACTTAGAAATCATGGAGGGGTCTGAAATTCACATTGTAGGTGCATTCCCACTCTGAGAGACAGAATTTAAAAAAAAATTCAGGAAATCACATTGTATGATTTTTAAAGAATTTTTTTGTCTTGCACTGCTGAACATAAGTATTTGAACACCTGAGAAAATCAGTGTTAATATTTGGTACAGAAGCCTTTGTCTGCAATTACAGAGGTCAGACATTTCCTGTAGTTCTTGACCAGGTTTGCACTGCAACAGGGATTTTGGCCCACTCCTCCACGCAGATCTCCTCTAGATCTGTCAGGTTTCGGGGCTGTCGCTGAGCAACACGGAGTTTCAGCTCCCTCCAAAGATGTTCTATTGGATTTAGGTCTGGAGACTGGCTAGGCCACTCCAGAACCTTGATATGCTTCTTACAGAGCCACTCCTTGGTTATCCTGGCTGTGTGCTTCGGGTCGTTGTCATGTTGGAAGACCCAGCCACGACCCATCTTCAATGCTCTGACTGAGGGAAGGAGGTTGTTGCTTAAAATCTCACAATAAATGGCCCCATTCATCCTCTCCTTAATACAGTGCAGTCGTCCTGTCTCCTTCGCAGAAAAGCACCCCCAAAGCATGATGTTACCACCCCCATGCTTCACAGTAGGGATGGTGTTCTTGGGATGCAACTCATCCTTCTTTTCCTCCAAACACGAGTGTAGTTTAGACCAAAAAGTTCTACTTTGGTCTCATCTGACCACATGACTTTCTCCCATGCCTCCTCTGGATCATCCAGATGGCCATTGGCAAACTTCAGACGGGCCTGGACATGTGATGACTTGAGCAGGGGAACCTTTCCGTGCAATGCATGATTTGAAACCATGACGGCGTAGTGTTCTACCGACAGTGACCTTTGAAACTGTGGTCCCAGCTCTCTTCATGTCATTTACCAGCTCCTCCCTTGTAGTTCTGGTCTGATTCCTCACCTTTCTTATCATCAGTGATACCCCACGAGGTGAGATCTTGCATGGAGCCCCAGTCCGAGGGAGACTGACAGTCGTGTTTAGCCTCTTCCATTTTCTAACAATTGCTCCAACAGTTGATCTATTTTCACCAAGTTTCTTGGCAATTGCCCCGTAGCCCTTTCCAGCCTTGTGGTCCACAATTTTGTCTATGGTGACTTTTGACAGCTCTTTGGTCTTGCCCATGGTAGTAGTTGGCATGTGACTGACTGTGGGGTGGACAGGTGTCTTTAAAGAGCTCAGACAGGTACTACTAAGTTAGAATAATGAGTGGAGTAGAGGTGGACTTTTGAGAGCCAGAATTCTTGCTGTTTCTCAGGTGTTCAAATACTTATGTTCAGCAGTGCGAGACAAATAAATTCTTTAAAAATCATACAATGTGATTTCCTGAATTTTTTTTTACATTCTGTCTCTCAGAGTGGGAATGCACCTACAATGTGAAATCCAGACCCCTCCATGATTTCTAAGTGGGAGAACTTGCAAAATCGCAGGTTGTTCAAATACTTCTGTTCCTCACTGTACCTGTAGGGGTGCACAGTGCGGAGAAAGGGGCCCCCTAAACACATGTCCTGTATATATAGTTTATGATTGGTGATATCATTGGAATTATATGCTCTGTTTATTTAGCTGGACAGTCAATTGTTCTGACTTCTGGTACAGATGGGACGAACGTTTGTGAAGTTGAGGAGCGCGCCTATCTGCAGGAGCAAGGCTTCCTGAGGGAAGCATGATAAGGAGACGGCAGGAAATGGTTCGTTCTAAGGGACATTGTTGTGTAAGAGACCTCTGAGGCCATTGTTATCACATACATAAGAAAACAATGAACAACACAGCCGGAATGGTAAGATCCTTTCATGCAGCTAAGTGGAACAAATGCTACTCCAGCTGTTGTGGAAGAGAAAGTCTCCAAATGCACAAGAGCTGCCCTGTGAGCCAGTCAGATAGCACAGCCCAAGACCTCACTTTGCCCTGCTGCAGTTAAGTGATGCAGCTTGGTCCAGGACACACCCCCTGCCTGCACAATGAGGGAGCAGCTGCACTTATATGAGGTCATCCTTCTGCTCTTTCCTCCTGTTAGGCCGCTTTCATACGGGCGTTCCGTTTTTCCAAGAAAAAACAGATCAGTTTACGTCCATTTTTTCATCGGTTTACATCCATTTTTTCATCAGTTTGCATCCATTTTTTTCATCAGTTTA
Source organism: Staurois parvus (assembly GCF_062004578.1). Classification (NCBI taxonomy): domain Eukaryota; kingdom Metazoa; phylum Chordata; class Amphibia; order Anura; family Ranidae; genus Staurois; species Staurois parvus. Next base: position 480,924 of record NW_028318049.1, read on the forward strand.
CATCCGGTTTTTCATCAGTTTACATCCTTTTTTTTTCCATCAGTTTACATCCGTTTTTTTTCATCAGTTTACATCCCTTTTATTTATTCAGTTTATATCCGTTTTTTTTCATCAGTTTACATCCATTTTCTCATCAGTTTACATCCGTTTTTTCATCAGTTTACATCCCTTTTTTTTCATCAGTTTACATCCATTTTTCATCAGTTTACATCCGTTTTTTTTCCATCAGTTTACTTTTTTTTTTCATCAGTTTACATCCATTTTTTCATCAGTTTACATCCCTTTTTTTCATCAGTTTACATCCATTTTTTCATCAATTTACATCCATTTTTTCATCAGTTAACATTAATTTTTTCATCAGTTTACATTCATTTTTTTATCAATTACATCCATTTTTTCATCAGTTTACATCCGTTTTTTTTCATCAGTTTACATCCATTTTTTCATCAGTCTACATGCCTTTATTTCATCAGTTTACATCTGTTTTTTTCATCAGTTTACATCTGTTTTTTTCATCAGTTTACATCCTTTTTTTCATCAGTTTACATCCTTTTTTTCATCAGTTTACATCTGTTTTTTTCATCAGTTTACATCCGTTTTTTTTTTCATCCGTTTACATCCATTTTTTCATCAATTTACATTTGTTTTTTTCATCAGTTTACATCCTTTTTTTCATCAGTTTACATCCGTTTTTTTTTCATCAGTTTACATCCATTTTTTCATCAATTTACATTTGTTTTGTTTCTTCAGTTGACATCCGTTTTTTCATCAGTTTACATCCATTTTTTTCATCACATCCATTTTTTTTGATCAGTTTACATCCATTTTTTCATCAGTTTACATCCATTTTTTTCCATCAGTTTACATCCGGTTTTTCATCAGTTTACATCCATTTTTTTCCATCAGTTTACATCCTTTTTTTTTATCAGTTTACATCCGTATTTTCATCAGTTTTTCATTCGTATTTTCATCCATTGTTCATCCGTTAAGTTTTTTTTTACGGAAGAAAAATACGGTTTTCTTCCATTCAAAAAACAATGTTAACAGATACAGACATTGATGAATGGAAATGGATGATCATCCATTTACATCTACTAGTGCATAGAAATACATGGGTGTCCGTTTTTCATCCATAGATGGACAGATGAAAAAATGGACATATGGAACGCCTGTGTGGAAGAGGTCTAAATATTCAGCCAACACTGTACAAAGCAACAGAGCCCTGGGTGCCCACCCCTTCCCCTCCCAGAGGCAAGAGCTAAAGACAGATGTGGGAACTTATACTAGCTGGATTTTACAATACATTTAATCATCTATACTGTCATTATACATTTTCCAATAGGTGGAAGACCTCATGTACACTAGACATTTGTAATTTGCTGTTAGGGGTGTCTGTTTTCTTTCTGCCTCTGAATGCCCCACCATGTTAGCCTATGTGTCCGGCATTTAGAGGATTTTGGAGGCGTAAAGAGGCAGAAAAAAACAGCATGTCCAGGAGCAGCGGCATTTTGGCAGAAAAAATGCTTGACTCGCCTAAACATGTGTAAACGGGCATTAACACCAGGCACATTTAGCACTTGAGCATCAATACATTTCAATGTACAAATTCCATTATTATTCTGGTCAATTAAATTATTTAACGGCCAAGAACTAGACGCACCTGACCGCGTTACACGTGCTTACAAACATGATGCATTTTTTTATGCCAAAACGCTACTGCTAACATAGTTGGAGAACAACTCAAATTCTTTTATTTCATGCTTTTCTCATTGTGACTGTGAAATTGTGTGAATGCATCAATGCAGTGCATGTTATCTCCGCTTGAAGAGTTTGGAGTCATTGAATGAGTTTACCAAAAATTTAAATATTGCAGAATATACCGCCTCATGCTACATAACTATGCTTTCATATAATAATAATAATAATAATAATAATGGTAATCTAAATTATTATTATTGTATTTTAAATAGAAAACTTTTTTAGATAGATTTTTACTCAAAAAGCATTTTATTAAAATAAATTTGATAAAAATAAAAAAAATCTGATTTAACCTCCCTGGCGGTATTCCCGAGTGTAGCTCGGGGTAACATTTTAGTACCAAAAGCGGTAACCCCGAGCTACACTCGGGCTTACCCTGCGGCACTGCTCCGGCATGTGTTCTTCACTTACCTTACCCTGCGCTCCCACGATGTGTCCCCTGCAGCGTCCACGGCCATCTCCTCCGGCCGATGCCGGCATCCGGCTTCTGTGTCCTGTCCCTGTGACGTCGGGACGTACGGGCGCCGCCGGCGTCGGGAAATTTAAAAATTTTAAAAAATGTCTTTTTTTTTTTGTTTACATTTTACATAGTAAAACATTGCTGTCTCAACCAATTTCACATACATTTTGTCCCGAGTGCTTTGTCCGGCGCCCTGCCTGCATTTTGTCTGTTCTTTCTGCCTGGAAACTGAGAAATGTCCATGGCGTCCAAAAAGTGTCCCTTTAGGTCAAAAGCGGTTTAGACCGGCTAGAGAACAGCGATAGTAAATCAGAACCACTTGCAGAATTGAGTGATAATGATTCGTGGGGGAAATTCGTCATCAGACACTGAAAACGATTTTGCGACTGAGCTCAGCAATGTGCGAACTTGGCGCTCTATTTCACATTTCAGTGTTTTTGGTTTGATTATATTATTGAATTAAATTTTTTATTATTTTTATATTATTTTTATGATTATTTATTAAATTATAATTTATGATTTTGTGTTTCAAATTTTATCATACCCAGGATGTTTACTAGACTCTTGTTCGGACAGATTTCAGTGAGTTTTTCCTAAAAATTACAGCCTACAATAAAAAAAATACATATTTCCATGCAAAAAAATGGTACCGCTTTCAGCACCAAAAATCTGAAATAATCATACCGCCAGGGAGGTTAAATAAAAAAAATCCAATTTTTAAAATAAAAAAAAAATCATTGATTTTTTTTTTGGATTGGTTTTGCATTTTTTTTCAACTTGTTACTGGGCAGATTAAAACACAAACCGTATCATGTATTTCTGCAGCATCTTCATTAAAGTCTATTAACCAAAAACAAAGCGCTTTGAGCTTAAAAAAGTACCTGACCCTCTGCAAAAAACGCACTAGGTGAAAACACGGAGATGTGAATGTGTCCCGGCGAAATCATGTTAAATGGACTGTAGGGTATTTCTGCAAAATGCAAATCGCACCGGAAAACACTTAGGTGTGAACCTAGACTCAAAGTGAGCAGTACCACGCAGTGTCATTCATAGACTTCTCGTATCGTTATTTCATACATAGGGAAAGTAGGATAGTATATTACAGCTGGCATACTGCATCTTATAAAAGGCGTATACCAGTAAAAGCACAAACAAATTCAACCTTATCCTGGCATGACAGACCAACTCCACCCAAAACTGATAGCTGTAGATGGGCCTTGGATGGTTTAATCTCCGGTAGTTTTCTGTAGCCATGTGGTATCTTCAGATATGGGGCAGCACAGTGGCTAAATGGTTAGCACTTCCACCTGGCAGTACTAGGGTCATTTGTTTGTATCCCAACCATGGCACCACCTGCCTGGAGTTTGCATGCTCTCCCTGTGCCTGCATGGGTTTCCTCCAGGTACTCCAATGTTTAAATATATATATTTTTTTAAATATATTCTTCAGTTTTTGTTTTAACATATGGAAAAGTAATTTTAACATATATTTTTACATATATTTGTAAATGCATTCCAAAAATGTAGATTTGTATTTTTAAAGACATGCAGTATTTTTGAAACTTATTTTTAAAAATGTTTTTCATATATTTTGTAATAAAAACGCATTTCAACATGCAGTGTGTATTTGTGTGTGTGTGTATATATATATATATATATATATATATATATACAGTGGGGATCGAAAGTTTGGGCACCCCAGATAAAAATTTGTATTAATGTGCATAAAGAAGCCAAGGAAAGATGGAAAAATCTCCAAAAGGCATCAAATTACAGATTAGACATTCTTATAATATGTCAACAAAAGTTAGATTTTGTTTCCATCATTTACACTTTCAAAATAACAGAAAACAAAAAAATGGCGTCTGCAAAAGTTTGGGCACCCTGCAGAATTTATAGCATGCACTGCCCCCTTTGCCAAGCTGAGACCTGCCAGTGTCTTGGATTGTTCTCATCTCAATCATCGTCTGGGAAGACCAGGTGATGTCAATCTCAAAGGTTTTAAATGCCCAGACTCATCTGACCTTGCCCCAACAATCAGCACCATGGGTTCTTCTAAGCAGTTGTCTAGAAAACTGAAACTGAAAATAGTTGACGCTCACAAAGCTGGAGAAGGCTATAAGAAGATAGCAAAGCATTTTCAGATGTCAATATCCTCTGTTCGGAATGTAATTAAGAAATGGCAGTCTTCAGGAACAGTGGAAGTTAAAGCAAGATCTGGAAGACCAAGAAAAATATCAGACAGAACAGCTCACAGGATTGTGAGAAAAACAATTCAAAACCCACGTTTGACTGCACGATCCCTCCAGAAAGATCTGGCAGACACTGGAGTTGTGGTACACTATTCCACTATAAAGAGATACTTGTACAAATATGGTCTTCATGGAAGAGTCATCAGAAGAAAACCTCTTCTACGTCCTCACCACAAAAATCATCGTTTGAACTTTGCAAATGAACATATAGACAAGCCTGATGCATTTTGGAAACAAGTTCTGTGGACCGATGAGGTTAAAATTGAACTTTTTGGCCGGAATGAGCAAAGGTACGTTTGGAGAAGAAGGGGCAGAGAATTTAAAGAAAAGAACCTCTGTCCAACTGTTAAGCATGAGGTTGGATCAATCATGCTTTGGGGTTGTGTTGCAGCCAGTGGCAACATGGAACATCTCACGAGTAGAAGGAAAAATGGATTCAATAAAATTTCAGCCAATTTTGGATGGTAACTTGACGCCATCTGTGAAAAAGCTGAAGTTAAAGAGAGGATGGCTTCTACAAATGGATAATGATCCTAAACACACCTCGAAATCCACGGGGGACTACATCAAGAGGCGTAAACTGAAGGTTTTGCCATGGCCTTCACAATCTCCTGACCTCAACATAGTTGAAAATCTATGGATAGACCTTAAAAGAGCAGTGCGTGACAGACAGCCCAGAAATCTCAAAGAACTGGAAGACTTTTGTAAGGAAGAATGGGCAAAGATACCTCAAACAAGAATTGAAAGACTCTTGGCTGGCTACAAAAAGCGTTTACAAGCTGTGATACTTGCCAAAGGGGGCAGTACAAGATATTAACTCCGCAGGGTGCCCAAACTTTTGCAGACGCCATTTTTTTGTTTTCTGTTATTTTGAAAGTGTAAATGATGGAAATAAAATCTAACTTTTGTTGACATATTATAAGAATGTCTGATCTGTAATTTGATGCCTTTTGGAGATTTTTCCATCTTTCCTTGGCTTCTTTATGCACATTAATACAAATTTTTAGCTGTGGTGCCCAAACTTTCGATCCCCACTGTATATATATATAATTTTAAAATATATTGAATATGGCCAAAATTGTAGCATTTCAAATATATGGCAATATATTTGGGAAGAATATTTTGAAAATATTTTTAAAATATATTTTTCTTCCATATGGGTGGCTCCTGTCTAAATTGTCCCTAGTATGTGTATGTATAAATGGAAGGTAGGGACCTTAGATTGTACACCCCTTGAGGGTTAGGGACTGATGTGAATGTACAATATATATGTAAAGTGATGCATAAATGGACAGCGCTATATAAGTACCTGAAATAAAAAAAATTAAATATGAGTGGAGAGTGAGCCATCATTTGACTTTGCAGTGACCACAGTTTGGGAATTCTGGAGGAGAGAGCTCACTGAAGTCCTGGGGGACAAAAGCAGGCAGTGTGTGATGTATCCTACCCAAGGGTGGACTGACAACTCATGGGGCCCCTGTGTCCTTGCCCAAACTCAAAAAAACCTATGAAAAAGGTACCAGGGGCATCTCATGGGGCTCCCTACTGACCCCGGGCCCTCGGTCAGTGCCCGAGTTTCCAAATGGTCAGTTCGCCCCTGATCCTACCCTGAAATATAGTTGCAGTTGGAGCTGCATTGTTCTTTTATAGGGGATGTATCAATGCCATATGGAAAAGTCTTGTGTCCATGGAAGGCTGCATGACAACGTCACTTCATACATTGGAATACGACATCTTTGCTTTGTGTTTGTAACACCCCATTGTTTCCATTCGTCATGATTTCCCCCTGCACAGAATTATTTATTGTTTTATACTCCAAGTGGCCGTAGGTTTGTGTCCGTCTGTTTATAGCCCAATTCCTGTGACCACACGTGTGTATCAAAGAGGAAATGGGACAATCCAGATAAGGATTCCTCTTCTGTGATTTGCAGTTTATATGAACATCCGTGAAACAAACCGGTAAAGTAGATGTAAACCTAAAGACTAAAATCTCGTAACCTGATCATGTCGTATCAAACGTTATTTCCTTCTTTTTAAATCTGGATCTTTCATTAAAATAATCCCTGATGATCCTGCCATGGTGGACCTTGTTCAGGCACTTCCTGTAATGGGGTGACATCGCTCTGACCCTCCATTTCATGGATTTAATGAGCTGACAAACATTTTCGACACTGGCAAGTCAGTAACCTAGGGCGGAAATTTTCCTTTGGTTTCTGATCAATCAAAATATGTCAGATCATTTATTTATTTATTTCAGGTGCTTATATCGCGCCGTCAATTTACGCAGCACTTTACATATATATTGTACATTCACATCAGTCATGTGTCATATATCAGATCATATGAATTGTTTTCAATAGACCGTCTTTGATAATCATATTTTCAATCAATACCCTATGCCCTACATTTGTTTGATAACTGAAAGTGATAATAAAGGCAATCCAAGCAACTCACCCAAGCTGTACTGCTGAATTTGGTAGAATGAGAGTGGGGGGGGGGGGGCGGTGCTCAGGCTGAAGCGCTCACTGAATAATATATAAAGACATAGCCGGCAACACGATCACTTCTTCATCAACAGTCTTTATTAGTACATCATGGACATGATATGATCTATAAAGCTAACGCGTTTCGGCCAAAGCCTTCCTCAAAGCATGATAATAACGGCAATTAAAAAAAAAACATGTCATACTTACCTGCTCTGTGCAAGCAGCCCCAGTCCTCTTCTCAGGTCCCCCGCCAGTACTCCTGGCTCCTCCCTCCTGTCCCCAGAGCAAGCAGCTTGCTCTAGGGGCACCCAAGCAGGCTTGCCCCCGAGCCGCTGCTCTGTGTGTCCATTCACACACAGAGCTGCAGCTCTACCCCTCCCCCTCTCTCTCCTCATTGACTCACTGGCTACGATTGAGAAGGGGTCCCTGGAGAGCCCAGGCTCTTGTGCATAATGCTGGATCGCAATGAAGGGGGCTCAGGTAAGTATTAGGAGGGGCTACACACAAAAGGTTTTTTGCCGTCATGCATTGAATTTTTTACCATCAGCCTTTACAACCACTTTAATGATTAATGAATAGATTGTTTGAGATCTGTCATACCTAGATCAATCACAGATCCATACGTGTTGCCATCTTCACATCTACTTCCATTCCCCCAATTTCTAGCAGTAAGTTTTGCACAGTGGTTGTGGTGCATTCTGGGAATTGTGCCCGTGGCAGGGGGCGTGCTTTGTGCCAGTAAATGTTTCATTTTATTCATATTATATTTGATCAGCTTCAAGTAGAAATATAGAAACTTGAATATATACAGTAAGTAACAAAAATTAGATACAGAGGGATTGATTTACTAAAACTGAAGAGTGTATATTTGTGAGGAAAAACAAACAAACTGGAGAGTGGAAAATCTAATGCAGCTCTGCATAGAAACCAATCAGCTTCCAGGTTTTATTGTTAAAGTGTTACTAAACCCACAACAGTAAAATCAGTCTGTATATGCAGTAAAGCATGCTTGTTATACTCACTGTGGAACCTAAGGGGTTAATCCTCTGCATTGTGTACAAAGGATGTTTGATCCTGTCTTCTCTGATCCTCCCCTTCTTCCAGTGTCTCCTAAATATCTCTTGCTAGAACAGAGGCTCAGAGGAAAGCTGCACATGCTCAGTTTGGTGTGTATTGCTAGAGAGGTTTTTTTTTTTTCTTGAAGAGTGCATGTGATCAGCTCAGGGCCAATCAGCACTCTTCAGACAGAAGTCAGGGTCCTGCATCCTCCTACAGGAGAATAAAACCTCTTCCTACAAGCTTTAACCAGTGCTCTGCTGGATATTGATAGAAGTTAATAGACTGCTATATACTGCTGATGAGAAAAGGTATTTAGCAGTTTATATTTACTAAAATAATTGCACTTCCATGTTGTGTGTAGTGTGGGAGACCAGATATAGTGAATGCAGGGTCCGGGGAGACCAGATATAGTGAATGCAGGGTCCGGGGAGACCAGATATAGTGCATGCAGGGTCCCCGGGAACCAGATATAGTGAATGCAGGGTCCGGGGACACCAGATATAGTGAATGCAGGGTCAGGGGAGACCAGATATAGTGAATGCAGGGTCCGGGGAGACCAGATATAGTGAATGCAGGGTCCGGGGAGACCAGATATAGTGCATGCAGGGTCCCCGGGAACCAGATATAGTGAATGCAGGGTCCCCGGGAACCAGATATAGTGAATGCAGGGTCCGGGGACACCAGATGTAGTGAATGCAGGGTCAGGGGAGACCAGATATAGTGAATGCAGGGTCCGGGGAGACCAGATATAGTGAATGCAGGGTCCGGGGAGACCAGATATAGGGAATGCAGGGTCCAGGGAGACCTGATATAGTGAATCCAGGGTCCTGGGAGACCAGATATAGTGAATACAGGGTCCGGGGAGACCAGATATAGTGAATGCAGGGTCCGGGGAGACCAGATATAGTGAATACAGGGTCCGGGGAGACCAGATATAGTGAATGCAGGGTCCTGGGAGACCAGATATAGTGCATACAGGGTCAAGGGTTTAGTAACACTTTAATTGAACAAGCTGAAGTTAGGAGCTGATTGGCTACCATTCACAGCTGCACCAGATTTTGCTTTCAGTAAATCTACCCCAGAATGTCTGCAGCACGCAATCGGTGTGATGGGTTCCCACTGGTGTCAGGCCTGGACACTGGTTCTGTGCACATGAAAAGGTCATCGCTGTTCACTTGTGTTGTGTCTATGGGGAGAAAGCCACCCTCTGTAACTGCACAGGACCTCCACCTTCACTACACAGGGTGGCGGTGGATTCTTCACCCCTGGGGCAAATCTATGTATGCTAATGGCTGGATAATGGATGGCTGGACACAAAATCCAGCATTAGCCTGGGAATTGATCAATATAGTTATCATTTGCAATGTTTTAAAGGGCTGATTCACCCCCCCCCCCCAACAAAACTGTCAGTTGTAGGCAGATGTTGGACAAGTGTCACTTCATCTAAAAGTGATGTTTTATTTATAGATGGTGCTTGGTGGACTACGTCAGCTGCTGATATCTTCTATGTAACAGGGAGATTCTTGATTGTGTTCATGCCCACCTCAGAAATTTGGGTGTCCCCACCAACCTTTGTGTGTTCCAGCTCCTCCTGTTACATTCTCCATAATGTAAAATAAAAAATCAGCTGAACTGGTCGACATTCAATCCATCTATGGCCAGTTTTATAGTTTGGTAACGGATTCTTTCAGTGAATGGTCTTGTTAATACTACAACATATGAATATATTTTAGACAATTGTGCTCTTCTAACCTTGTGGTTAAAGTTGTGGGAAGCACCCTCTAATGTTCCAGCATGACTGTACCCCCGTGTACAAAGCCAGCTCCATAAACACATGGTTTGACCAGTTTGGTGTGGAGCAACTCGAATGTCCTGAACAGAGCCCAGACCTCAACCCCACTGAACACTTTTGGGATGAGTTGGAATGTTGATTGTTAGCCAGGTCTTCTCATCCAGCATTAGAACCTGACCTCACAAATGGGCACAAATTCCAACAGACACTCCAAAATCTTTTGTAAAGTCTTCCCAGAAGAGTGGAGGTTACGAGGTGGTATCAAAAGGTTTCCAGACTAGCTCTGTTTACAAGAAAGTGTTTTATTTATCTACATTTACACACTATCACCTTCAAAACAGTCCCTTGCACTGCAATACAACGCGCCCAGTGTTCCTGCTGTGTGTCAAGCACTTTCCGGACCCCCACGATCTTGTCAAAATGGCAGCCTTTGAGCTGGATCTTCATCTTCGAGAGGAGGACCATGTCCACAGGAGCCAAAACTGGTGAATAGGGTAGGTGCGAAAATAAGATCATTACGGCCTGGGGACAAACTTGGCAGAAATATGGTGCATGTTCAAATCACATGTGAGAATTGCCTGGACTGTTCCATATGACACACCGACAATGGCAGCAATGTTGTGGATTGTTCTCCGACAATCATCATGCACAAGTTGCCGAGTGGATTTGGCATTTCGACCTTTTCCAGGGTAAAGCTCTTCGAAGGTCTTCCTCAACTCTTGTCTTCCATTGATGTTTATCCACTTTTGAAGTGGCACTCAAAACACCTTGAATTACTCATTGTACCATCGCTGTAAACTTGAATCATGTCAAACGTCTCTGTTGCAGATTAGCGCAGTTTCAAACAGAATTTTATGTTTGCTCTTTGTTCTAACTTGCTGTCCAATGTTGACATAGTTGACGTTGTAATGCACATGGTCAGAATAGCACCAGTTGCACAACTCCCAATGTACACCGGACGATGTCTTTTGGCACACTGACTTATGAAGGTCGGTGCTCCTTGTGACTGTACAGGCAGCCTTGTGCTGCCATCTCTTGGCATGTTGCAAAACATTTTGATACCTCGTGCCACCTCGTACATAGGAGGCCATCTCCATATTAATAGCCATGGGTTTGGAATGAGATCCCCAACAAGCTCATGTGGGTGTGATGGTCAGTTGTCCACTAACTATATACAGTAGTGTTATCATGGCCCTGACTCCAGCTGTGTGCACCTCCTGACCTACACCATAGGGAGCCCCCAGACCAGGGAAACCCAGAGTAAAGTGTCCCCCCCAAAGTGCCATAGGAGCCCCCAGACCAGAGGATCGGAATGACAAATGCAATGGAGCAGCATCAAATCTCAATAACACTGACTCGGTCGGTCACACAAAGAAGCAGATTTCTAGGATGATGTAAATCAAGTTTCTGCCTTTCTATCACTGACGAGGAATCGCCTAAAACAGAATCACTTGTGTGATATGGACCTCATCCACTGCTTCTTGCTGCTTTAATGGTTGTTTGCATTTGCAGAGCTGCCTGGAAGCTGAGAAGCAGAAGTAAGTAAAGGAAGTAAGTAAAGGGATAGAATGGTATTTTATGAGGTTGATGTCCTGGACGGTGTGATCATTAAACAGTACGGATCACCTGTGATATATTTAAGTCATATTTTTACTGTGCGTCTCTGCTGACCTGAGCGATCTGTACGGGGTTATGTTGTACAATATACTGCTGGAGTTAATGTTTATGAGAAAAGACCTTGATGGAGTTCCACCTCTCCTGTCATGTGGAGTTAGTAAGTAAATACCATGACTAGTGTAGAAGAGATGTGTTGGAAAATGCTATCGCCCTAAACCATACCAACCCAACTTTCAAAAATCCCCTTTTTCCCAAACAATCCCTCCACCAATAAAGGAGACCACATGTTGTTGGAGTAAAAATGGCCTTCACGGCCTTTTATTACCAATTCAGCTTAAATCACAGGTACCTTTTTCATAGGGTTTTTTGAGTTTGGCCAAGGACACAAGGGCCCCATGATCCCCTATTGCCCAGGGGCCCCATGAGTTGTCAGTCCGCCCCTGGTGACAACACTGCATAACAAAAGAAAAAGAGGCTGTCTTTTGTTGCGCTGTGTTTTTGGAACACCCCTATCTGAGGAGGGCAGCTGGGTGTGTGGACACCCCATGACTGGTGACATTTCCATGAATTTGGAATACCAGAAGTAGAGCCTATCTACCTCCATTATTTGTCTGATACTTCACCACAGAAGAGTCTTTTGGTTTTGCATAAAGTGACAACTCTCTGTCCCCATCTACCATTTGTGCTCCTGCGTTGTCACCCTGCCACAAGTGCTTCTGATGAAACACAAGACATGGTCTACTGTTATCACCTTCAGGAAGAAATGCCATGTAGGCAGGAAGTGGCTGCCAAGAGGCTGTAGGAGATCAACCGCACTGTGATGTTATAAAAACTGAAATAAGGGGAAAGCAAGGATTTTGTAAAATAAAAGGTAAATTATTCATGGTACACATTGGACAGAGCAAACTGAAAGGCCATCCTGTTATGGGTTATATCTCCTGTAACAAATCCTTGAATAGCAGCATGTGACCTGCATATACGTTCCTAAATGTTAAAGTAGAAAGTGAACATGGACAGTGCAAATATTGCAAACAGACCACAAACTGGTCAGGTCATTTGTGAGTATTGGAGGGTGTATGGGCGGCCTTGTTAATACCATTCCCACGTGTACACGTCGCCGTGTGCAGCGAAGGTTACACAGTGCCGCGTGCGCGTTACATCGTCTCGTGTGCGGCCGGGCAGAATAAGCATTCATTGCTCTGCGCTTGCCTAATCAACTTGATGGGAGTTTTCCAGCAGAGAGACTTCGAGCTGCAGGCTGAATCCCCGGCTCAGGGTCCTGTCTTTTCTCTAACTGTCATCATCCCAAATTACACACAGGAAAGATTTCATAAGAACCATTTTATCTATTGGCTATGGGCTACATCAGGGGAACAATTCACAGTTAGATTGCTCTACAGATCTCAGCCAGGATTTATGCGGTTTGTTTGGGTTGTGGATATGTGGAGTACCAATGTTCCTGGCTGGCTACGGAAAAAAGATAAAACAATTATGGGGTTTTCCAAGAAGATTCTTACACAGAGGGAAATCCAGATCTACACGAAACAAATGTGAATGGATAGGCTGCATTCTCAGTGATGTCACCGCTCTCTAGTGATGGATAGGCTGCATTCTCAGTGATGTCACCACTCTCTAGTGATGGATAGGCTGCATTCTCAGTGATGTCACCGCTCTCTAGTGATGGATAGGCTGCATTCACAGTGATGGCACCGCTCTCTAGTGATGGATAGGCTGCATTGTCAGTGATGTCACCGCTCTCTAGTGATGGATAGGCTGCATTGTCAGTGATGTCACCGCTCTCTAGTGATGGATAGGCTGCATTGTCAGTGATGTCACCGCTCTCTAGTGATGGATAGGCTGCATTGTCAGTGATGTCACTGCTCTCTAGTGATGGAAAGGCTGCATTCTCAGTGATGTCACCGCTCTCTAGTGATGGATAGGCTGCATTCTCAGTGATGTCACCGCTCTCTAGTGATGGATAGGCTGCATTCTCAGTGATGTCACCGCTCTCTAGTGATGGATAGGCTGCATTGTCAGTGATGTCACCGCTCTCTAGTGATGGATAGGCTGCATTGTCAGTGATGTCACCGCTCTCTAGTGATGGATAGGCTGCATTGTCAGTGATGTCACCGCTCTCTAGTGATGGATAGGCTGCATTGTCAGTGATGTCACCGCTCTCTAGTGATGGATAGGCTGCATTGTCAGTGATGTCACCGCTCTCTAGCGATGGATAGGCTGCATTCTCAGTGATGTCACCGCTCTCTAGCTATGGATAGGCTGCATTCTCAGTGATGTCACCGCTCTCTAGCGATGGATAGGCTGCATTCTCAGTGATGTCACCGCTCTCTAGCGATGGATAGGCTGCATTCTCAGTGATGTCACCGCTCTCTAGCGATGGATAGGCTGCATTCTCAGTGATGTCACCGCTCTCTAGCGATGGATAGGCTGCATTTTCAGTGATGTCACCGCTCTCTAGCGATGGATAGGCTGCATTGTCAGTGATGTCACCGCTCTCTAGCGATGGATAGGCTGCATTCTCAGTGATGTCCACGCTCTCTAGCGATGGATAGGCTGCATTCTCAGTGATGTCACCGCTCTCTAGCGATGGATAGGCTGCATTCTCAGTGATGTCACCGCTCTCTAGCGATGGATAGGCTGTATTCTCAGTGATGTCACCGCTCTCTAGCGATGGATAGGTTGCATTCTCAGTGATGTCACCGCTCTCTAGCGATGGATAGGCTGCATTCTCAGTGATGTCACCGCTCTCTAGCGATGGATAGGTTGCATTCTCAGTGATGTCACCGCTCTCTAGCGATGGATAGGCTGCATTCTCAGTGATGTCACCGCTCTCTAGTGATGGATAGGCTGCATTCTCAGTGATGTCACTGGTCTCTAAGTGCAGACAAAGAATTGAAAAAGTTTCAGGATTGTTTGTTATGATCCGAAATTCCATATTTTACTACAGAATTGAAAATGTGTCAGCTGAAGAAAGTCTGCTTTAATCATTAGTAATACAATACAGAATGTACTTAGGATGTTTCCATGTAGAATTCCACCACCTTCATAGTCACACTCTGCACCTGCCTTTCCCCCTGGAGAACACAGGGTGTGAGATAAAGAGATCATCATTTCATATACAATGCAATCTTTGGGCTCTTAGGTTTTGTATTTTCCAAAACAGAAAATAAAACCTCTCCCAGAGCCTCTGAAATCCCCAGGCCGGTATCATCCTCCTATGGCTGCAAATTGTATTTTCCCAGGAAGGGTTAATAATGTATCTACTCAGCCGGTAAAGCAGACTCATTAATGATTGATCCCCAGTTCATCAACATGTGACCTCTTACTCTGTGTTCAGTGTCAGCGATCGATGGCGATCCGTCCACAGTGAAACGTGGAATCTCTGAGCGGCCTCCATACGCAATGGAATCTGTATCATTGAGCCAGGGGCTCTTCTCCTCCCAATTCACATCATTTGGGAAGAAAAGTAGAAATGTAAAAATAATTATTTTAAAGGGAAACTATCTTGGTTTATGGTTTTATTTTATATTTTCAAGTTTATAAATTGATTACACTATCTATAATTAGCATAAACTATTTTTATTGCTTGTTACAAACAGAAGTGATTTATTGCTCCTTTCACTTCAATATGCACCTACTGTGCAGACTGGTGAGCTTTACCCTGTTATCTCAGCAGTTGTTCAGTAAGGGTCCCAGGAAATCAATAGGAATATTTACAATCCAACACCATTGGTGTTAGGATTACAGGGAAGGTTAGTGTTGGGGTTACAGGGAGGGCTGGTGTTGGGGTTACAGGAAAGGTTGGTGTTGGGGTTACAGGGAGGGTTGAGATTACAGGGAAGGTTGGTGTTGGGGTTACAGGGAGGGCTGGTGTTGGGGTTACAGGGAGGGCTGGTGTTGGGGTTACAGGGAGGGTTGGGATTACAGGGAAGGTTGGTGTTGGGGTTATAGGGAGGGTTGGTGTTGGGGTTACAGGGAAGGTTGGTGTTGGGATTACAGGGAGGGTTGGGATTACAGGGAAGGTTGGTGTTGGGGTTACAGGGAGGGCTGGTGTTGGGGTTACAGGGAGGGTTGGTGTTGGGATTACAAGGAAGGTTAGTGTTAGGGTTACAGGGAGGGTTGGTGTTGGGGTTACAGGGAGGGTTAGTGTTAGAGTTACAGGGAGGGTTGGTATTGGGGTTACAGGGAGGATTAGTGTTGGGGTTACAGGGAAGGTTGGTGTTAGGGTAACAGGGTGGGTTGGTGTTAGGGTTTCAGGGAAGGTTGGTTGTTGGGGTTACAGGGAGGGCTGGTGTTAGGGTTACAGGGAGGGTTAGTGTTGGGGTTGCAGGGAGGTCTGGTGTTAGGGTTACAGGAAGGGTTAGTGTTAGGATTACAGGGAGGGTTAGTGTTAGGATTACAGGAAGGGTTAGTGTTAGGATTACAGGCAGGCATAGTGTTAGGATTACAGGCAGGCATAGTGTTAGGATTACAGGCAGGCATAGTGTTAGGATTACAGGCAGGCATAGTGTTAGGATTACAGGCAGGCATAGTGTTAGGGTTACAGGGAGGGTTAGTGTTAGGGTTACAGGGAGGGTTAGTGTTAGGGTTACAGGGAGGGTTAGTGTTAGGATTACAGGCAGGCATAGTGTTAGGGTTACAGGGAGGGTTAGTGTTAGGGTTACAGATAAGGGATAGTGTTAGGTAGGGATGAGCTCTGGCATGTTTGCACAAGAGGCTGAAACCACCAGAGCTATCCCTCAGTAAACCTGTTAAAGCTGATAGGCAATCACAGGCGATGAAGGCATTTCCTGCCCTGCAGCTGCATGTATGCATGGGGCTTGTATACTTGCCATTGTGGGGTGAGGAAGGCCAACGCTGGCATTGATTGGCTGTTGACTTTGACAGCTTTCCAGTGGGATAGCTCATGCAGAATTGGACTCGTGTCCAAACATGCCTGAACTCAGCACTAGTGTTACAGTACCAGGGTGGGTTAGTGTAAGGGCTAAAGGAAGGGTTAGTGTTAGGGTTACAGGGACTGATAGTGGTTAATATGAAGGTACCCTAGTGTAGGGCATAACTGTGTGCATTGGAAGCTCTGTACCAAATAATACCTGTGCTGATTCTCAAGTGCTAAAAGGGTAGAAAACGCCCATTCTCCTAAACATGGCCTTGGTAGATGAACTTTGGTCCTGACAACATGGAAAGAACACGTTCAAAATATTTTATAGATAAATACTTCTGATCCTACTAATGGGCTTGTCTCCTCTGTCCTCACAGATCTCACTTTGGCATTGTTGGAGGTTCATGTGGAACAGAAATTCGTGACGGCGGTGGAGGGACATAGTATTACTCTCCCTGTCTGGTACTCCAGCAGCTCTGAAGAAAAACCATATGTAATTTGGTTTATTCAGCGCGATCAGATGGAGCAGGTTCAGGTATGTTGTATTTATCTTTAAAATCAATATAAGGTGCATTCAACTTACAAATACATACAAGCTGCTGTACAGGATGCCAAAAATGGGTCCTGGACATGTCTCCGCTATTTGAGTAGTTCCTTTAAGGTGGACAATATGTCACCAGCACAACAAGGGTCTCTAGAATGGGTCCAAAATGTTTATTCAGCGATCACATCATAGTTACAGAAACAACATTTCAGAGCATTGTAGGAACCCTTCATCAGGAACTTCACAGGACCCCTTTATTGTCACATGCCTGATGAAGAGGTCATATGAGGATCCAAAACATCACTTCTGTAACTATAATGTGATAGCTAAATAAAGCTTTGGACCTGTTCTGGAGATTCTTGGTGTGTTGGTGATTTACCTTCCACTTTGAATGTCCTCTGTTTCCAGCCAGTGCTCGTTGCAGCACCCACTCACATTTACAGCCAGTATTCAGTAACATCTGTGTTGGGAATATTGTGGTTGAACTCCCTTTAAGGGGGATGAAGGAAACATCTTTTGAGTGCTCGGGGGTTCAGGGGGCCAGTGAGGAGAGGACTGACTTATAGTGCTCTCTGGATTAGTAAGTCCTCATTTAAGACCCGGAATTCGGAGGCTTGGAGAGACTTTGGGTGGGAAAGAGCCTGCAACCCCGACTACAGGATCCCAACAGGGTTAACCCATCTGCAGGCGAGGCCTGAAAAGGAACCAGAAGGAGTCAACACCTGTCTGTGAAGTGGGGTGAAGACATTCATAGCTGTGAGATGGTGTGGGAGTCCTGCTTAGATCCTGCGGCTTTTCCTCCTCCCCTGAAGCAGATGGGAACCTGAACCCAGGCATGGGACTGGCAATATGGCGGTGAGCTGTAATATTGCTTTCACTACATCAGAAATATGGGCTGTTTGTATTTTTGCTTTGCTGAAGAAAGCTATTTTATTTTCCTACATTTTTTTTGAAGAAATAAAGACTTTTAAAACTTCTGGTTGGTGATCCTGAGCTCTCCATATTACAACACCTTATGTAACATTCAGAGCTACGTCCGTAAAGCTGACCATATACAGCACACTCTGATTTCGCTATCTCCTATAGATTCAGAATAATGTAACTCAAGAGTATCTGGCCGGATATAAATGTAATAGACAACCAGACTGCAGTGTACATTATTGTTCTACTGAGTTTGTCCTTATTAATCAGAGAGCATGGAATATTACATCAGGTAAATGTAACACTAATAATGATAATAGCCCAGAAGGTGTTCTAAAAGGAAAGTCCAGCTGTACAATTGTTGACTGCTTCTGTAGAAATACACACCAGCACTGTCTCTTGTAGAGTATATAATCTGATATCTTTCAGGCCTAGTTACAAAGCAGGGTATTCACAGCATAGAAGTAAAATACCTTTCTGAAACCTTTTTCAAACTAACCTTGCACTTGCCACCTGCTTGCTGCAAGTGGCAAACATGAAATATTGTAATTAAAATACTATACTTTTTTTTATTTCAAATACCCATACAAAATCAGTTTCTCACAGCTGCCAATCAGATTCAGAATGTGATACAGGAAACAGAGACAGAAGTTACACAGTGCATAGTACAGGAAGTTCACTCCTGGTGGAATATTGAGGTGTTCCCTAGATTCTGGATCTGGCTGCATGGGAGTTCTAAAAAAAAAACACCAATTAGAGTAAACTAAGGGAATTTTCTAACTTTATCACAGCTGCAGACCAGCATTTGTCGCTCCAGAATTGCACTCTAAGATACACCTTATATTTTATGGGATTTTTAAGGCAACCTTGTAGTATAAACAAAGAAACCAATTGTTAAAAAGATCAACATTTTATTTAAACAAATTTCTTTTATCTGACACATTGATATATATCATGTAGACAAGACGTACTAGCCAATATAAAAAAAACAATTTTTGACAAATCATTCACTACACAATTTTGTGGTTTTTGCAATATGTATCCAGTGGTATCCCCCAAAGCTGATTTCCATCTTGCAACCTCAAGTTTGACTGCAGATATATTCAGCATGGGATCCTACGCTTTTTCGAATACATTAGTATAGATTCTTCCTCAGGGAAAGGATACCACTCTATAACAATAATTATTGTCAACAATCAATTATCAGTACATATCCTTACATTTGAGCAATAATAAACTAGCCATATAGGATACATAACTTACGTAGCTAGCACAAATAGTAAAAAGAAAATGATTCTCTGTGTTTAGAAGGCGAGTTTCTCCCATAGCTGAGGCCATCAGTTGACATAAAAGGACCACAGGTGCCACATCACAAGCACTGTCATTAAAAAAATAATAATTTTATATATATATATTTTTTTTTTTTTGCTATGTAGGCTTCCTACAGGTGGGAAAAAGTGATTTTATTAGAAACACAGAAACACAACCAAAGAAACTATATCCAGTTCACTCCCAGAGAGTGTCCATTTCTTTTTTACAGCCATGCTGAGCAGAATAATATACTGTACATGCACTGAGACAAGAACAGTAAGTAGAGTTACTGCTCCCACGCCATTTTTCTAATGCACTGTGATTAATAAACAACATCATTTTTTTTAAATCCTGTTTTTTTCATCCTTTGTTACATATCAGTGTTGCTGATCTTCAGTAGCCTCCTTCTAGCCACTTCCCGTCTACATGCACTCCAATGATGCCTGCATGGCATTTATCAGAGCGAGTCTCCTGACGGTGACAGCAGTGTACCATGTCTGCACAATGTGTGTGGAAACAGCCACTTGTAGTCTCAGAAGCACTATGACAAGGTGACAATGCAGAAGCACCATTGGGAGACAGGGATAGAGAGTTGTCACCCTATAACAGGAAATGCTGAACAAGGACCCTGATGGCAGGATCACCAGGGATGATGAAATGATTGCTTGATGACGATTATTGAAAGCTGCTGATTTAAAAATATTGTAAATTCATTTTGGAATGACATTAATATGTTAAAGCTTCTATGAGATTTTAGTGATTGGGTTTACACTGCATTCCAGATCCTCTAGTGTGTAATTTTTATGGATCCTTGTTATTTTTAGATCTTGAAATACATGGATGGAGAGATTTCCGTGGCTATGGATTTTAAAGACCGCCTGACTTTTGCCCATGCCATGCCGACGAGGAACATCTCCATCGTAATCAACAGAACGCTGGGGACTGATGCAGGAAAGTACCAATGTTATGTCAATCTGAAAAATGACGAAATCATCGGCAGCGGCAACATCGGGGTGGTGGATGTATCCATCCTGGGTGAGTGTACAGTTGTGGGCTGAGAACACACAGGGAAAAGGCCGGGGAAGGGTTAATGGGGGACTCCCAGAAGGAATTTGGTTATATTCCAGAGGTCGGGACAATGGCGGGTGGGCCAGGGCGAGACACATTGTGGAAAATGTCCATGTGTGTAAGGTGCGGCCCAGGGAGGGCACAATCTGTGATTATCATTAATATCACACACAGGGTCATAAACCCAACAAGTGTTAAAGGGCAACTCTAGACAACTGGGAAAACAAATCTGTTCATTCTAAATATATCATCCTGATACATGTATTTTCCAGTTGTCTGTGAACCCATCTGTGCTCCTTCTATATCCTGCCTACAAACAATGCAGAAATGCCAAAACTATCCCTGATGACAAATGAAGCTGTCACAGATCTTTGTAGATTGCTGTCAACAGCCTGGAACCTGTCCATTCCCCAGTATGAGCCCTATGGATCTTCTGTACAGCATCAACACTGATTCATTGCATCCCTGTGAGAGATAACCTCATGATCAGTTAACTCTTTCTGCTGTTAAACTGAGAAGGAAAACTACTTGAGCTGCCCTCCCACCAGCATGCAGGAGAAACCCAAACACTGGGGAGAGGAATATGTTACAGAGAAGCCAGAATTCCTAACCTTGGAATCAGTCATCAGTCATCAATGGAAACATACAAGAGAATTCTCAGATATTCATAGCACTTTTTTGGTAAATAAACACTAGTCCCGTGGCACAATTGCTTGCCTTGCAGCACTGGGGCACTAGGTTCAGTTCCAGCCAGGAGCATTATCTGCATGGAGTTTGTACACTCTGTGGGTTCACCCAAGTGTTCTATATATTCTGTAAATACAGGGTAAATATAGGTCACTTATATTCAGGGCTTTTTTTCAGCAGGAACGTGGGGGGAACACTGTTCCGGCACCTCCAGCACTAAATGTATGTAATGGCAAGGGGTGCTGGAAGGTCTAATAATGCTACAAGCTGGGGGATCTATTGTTGCGGGGGAGTCTTATGTTGCTGGGGGTGGGGTCAATTGTTGCTGGGAGGGACCTACTGTTGAGATGATCTATTGTTGCTGGCTGCTAGAAGTTCTATTAGTGCTATCTGCTGGAAGATCTATTGTTGCTGGGGTGGTATTTTGTTTCAAGGGAACTAATGTTGCTGGGGGTGGGGTTGATTGTTGTTGGGAGGAATCTACTGTCGAGGAGGTGATCTATTGTTGCTGGCTGCTAGAGTTTCTTTTGATGCTGGCTGCTGGAAGATCTATTGTTACTGAGGTGGTATGGGAGTCTATTGTTGCCTGGGGGATGTATTATTGCAGGGGGACTAATGTTTTTGGGGTAGGGTCAGTTGTTGCTGGGACAGATCTGTTGTTGAGGAGATGATCTATTGTTGCTGGCTGCTAGAAGTTCTATTGATGCTGGCTGCTGGAAAATCTATTGTTGCTGGCATGGTATTTTGTTGCGGGGGGGGGGGGGGTCTTTGTTGTCAGGGGGGATCTATTGTTGCTGGAAGGGTCTATTGTTTATTTGAGGTCTGTTGTTGCTGGGTGGATCAGTTGTTGCTGGGCTGGTTTATTGCTGCTAGGGGGGGGGTCTATTGTTGCTTTGAGGATCTATTGTTGCTGGCTGCAGGGGATCTATTTTACTGCTTTTTTGTTACCATTAACAAATTCCATACAAGTCACTTAACACCAAAATAATACCTCGTTCTGAATTCTCTAAAAGGGGCGGTATGGGTAGGTGCGTAGGGGGCGGGACTAAGGGACAGTGCTCAGAGGAGGGTAGGGGGCGGAGTGAAGGAATGACTTGGAAGGGGAGGGGGGGGTACCTGGACCTATCCTCTAAGAAATAAAGCCCTGCTTAGACTGTATAACATCCAGGTAGTAGCTGGGACTGCATAATGTAGTACGTAACAGAACATTTCTATTTTTATTGTCTGTAGTACCCATCCTTGATTTTAGGTATTACTTTGTATCACATCAGGAGAATCAATAATAACAACAAATACAATATAAAACACTTTATTTGGCAGCACTGCTTTGTATTGTTCTCTGGTCTACACATGCCATCTAGTGGTCACTGATCAGTACTCCATGTGCTCCATGAAAACTGTCCACCTTATAATCTCCCATGTTCAGTACTGCAGTATGGGGAGGATTTATAAAGCGCTCAGCCATATGTTAATATGCTTTCTACATGCCAGCACAAAGTCTTTCTGAGTGAAAGCAATGCACTCTCTGCTGTAAACCACTCTATGTGCACCTACCCCCATTGTGTCTGGGCTACGCGAGACAATGGGGGAGATTTACTAAAACTGGAGAGTACAAAATCTGGTGTAGCTGTGCATGGGAGCCAATCAGGTTCTACATTCAGCTGGTTTAATTAACCTTTGACAAAAAAAATTGGAAGCAGATTGATGACTTTGCAGAGCTGCACCAGGTTTTGCACTCTCCAGTTTTAGCAAATCAACCCCAATGTAATCGACAGGTAGGCTTTAGGTCATAATTGGGAATTCAGAATTTGAATTTTCTTTAGCATTTAATGTCTCCTATTGTTTCAGGTGATGTAAATGTTAGTGACAGATTTAACACACTAGGCGGCACTAATATAAGCTGTGCAACTGATTTACTAGAACTGGAGAATGCAAAATCTGGCATGGCAGCCAATCAGCTTCTAACTTCAGCTTGTTCAATTAAGCTTTGACAATAAAACCTGGAAGATGATTGGTTTCTGTGCAGATTGCACCAGATTTTGCATGCTCTGGTTTTATTAAATCAACTCCAAAGTAGAAGTGTTCTGTATTTTATCCATCTATTCTCAGTCTGTTCTGAAAGTTGCTTTGTTGTAAGATGTATCTGCCTATAGAATACCATTAATACACGGCTTATATGACATACCTATATATATATATATATATATATATATATATATATATATATATATATATATATATATATATATATATATATATATATTACCATTAATACACTGCATATAGGACATACCTATATATATATATATATTACCATTAATACACTGCATATAGGACATACCTATATATATATATATATTACCATTAATACACTGCATATAGGACATACCTATATATATATATATATATATTACCATTAATACACTGCATATATGACAGACATACATATATATATATATATATATATATATATATATATATATATATATATATATATACACACACACACACACACACATACATACACATTACCATTAATACACTGCATATATGACATACCTATATATATATTACCATTAATACACTGCATATATGACATACCTATATATATATATATATATATATATATATATATATATATATATATATATTACCATTAATACACTGCATATATGACATACCTATCTATATATTACCATTAATATGCTGCTTATAAGACACCCCTGCCTATCTAATACCATGATTACACTACTTATAGGACATACCTGCCTATGTATTAACATGAATACACTGCTTATAAGACATACCTGCCTATTTGTTACAGTTAATACACTACCTATAGGACCTACCTGCCTATGTATTAACATTGGTACATTGCATATAAATAGATGTGTGCCTATTTATTACCTATTACCATTCTGTTATTAAACTGGCCATCTTTTATTGCAAGTTTTATAAAGCAATCTTTTTGCAGCATATTTGTAATCTGGAGATTAGAGAAGGTACATTTAGTCCTTCATCACCTGGACCTTTTTGGTTGGAGTATCTGTAGGATGGCTTTGTTATACACATCCTGATCCTTTTTATTTAATTATAATTTTTCTAGATTATTTGCTCACGCAAAGTGTAGTAATCCATGGCAGCCAGACATCTGACAATTCCGGCCACCTGCTATCTGGAAATTGAAATGGGGTTGACAGCACTTTGCATGCCAGCTCTGTTGTTCGGAATCTGTGATCTCTAATCCTTTTGCTGTCTGTTTTCTAGTGCCTCCTTCTAAACCCACCTGTCAACTTAATGGAAGTCCATACATCGGTACCAACATCACCCTCAGCTGCAGGTCATCATCCGGGCAGCCAACCCCCACCTACGCATGGATAAAGAAATCCACGATCAATGAGGTTTTCTTTCCGCCGGCCCACGGTAAAAAAAAAAAAAAAAGACACTAAATTGAATTTACTAAGCCATAATGTTGTAGTTCTGATAAAGAATGTTGTAGCTTAGAAAACTGAGCCTGGACTTTCAGAGCTAAAGATATACAAGTGTATGCAATAAAATGGTTACCAAGAGCATCCAATCAGAATCTGCTGCTAGTCTGACTGCAGTGTGTTGACTTCTGTTTGGTCAATCCAGGTTTATGCTCCTTGCACTTTATGATTTTTTTAATGTCTTTAGACAATTTTTAATTTTTTTTTATACATTTTTAAAAAATGACACTGACATGGAATCACTAAAAAGAAAAAAATAATTATAATATATTAGTATACAGTGTTTAAGGGATTAGCATTTAGTGGCCATTTTATTAGGTGCACATACTTGTTAATGAAAATAACAACCACTAAGGCCAATTTACAATACTGTGTTGCAATAATTAAGGCACAATACAAAGTTTTGTTCCAGAAGAGCGTTATATGACTTTCAACTTTCTGATAGTGATAAGGTGTGGGCAGGTGGAGACTGCAGTATATCCTCCAACCTGAAGGGGACACTGTGCTGTTTCTTCAGGCTGGCAGGCACCCATTAAAAACTACTTGTCCCCTGCTATGGGCTCCAGGCAGCCATATTGGGAAGGACAGCATATCCTATTGTAAAACTGATTCCCACAATATTTGGGTAGGCACCTTGACACAGAATTATATCAATAAGAGATTTTGCATCATTCGGTTTGCCTGCAGTGTGGGAGTAAGAGAAGCACAAAGGCCTTGCTGGTTAGGGTTAGCAAGAGAGCAGAAGTAGCATTAGGGAGCAGTACCAGTTGAGGAGGGAGAGAGTAGATTGCGCCTTACAGGATGTCTCCTCTGTCCTTGAACAGTCTCCAAATAACATCCAGCCCTCCAAATCATTGGATTCAGGTGTTCCAATCACCTCCATGGCCACAGGTGTATAAAATCAAGCACCTGGGCATGCAGACTGCTTCTACAAATATTTGTGAAAGAATGGGTCACTCTCAGGAGCTCAGTGACTCCAAGCGTGGTACCGTGATAGGTGGCCACCTGTGCAATAAGTCCATCCATGACATTTCCTGACTACTAAATATTCCACAGTCAACTGTTAGTGGTATTATACCAAAGTGGAAGCAACTGGGAACAACAGCAACTCAGCCACCAAGTGGTAGGCCACGTAAAATGACAGAGCGGGGTCAGCGCATGCTGAAGCAAACAGTGCGCACAAGTCGCCAACTGTCTGCAGAGTCAATAGCTAAAGACCTCCAGACTTCATGTGACCTTCAGATTAGCACAACAACAGTGCGTAGAGAGCTTCATGGAATGGGTTTCCATGGCCGAGAAGCTGCATCCAAGCCTTACATCACCAAGTGCAATGCAAAGCGTTGGATGCCATGGTGTAAAGCATGCCGCCATTGGACTCTAGATCACTGGAGACGTTCTCTGGAGTGATGAATCTCACTTCTCTGTCTGGCAATCTGATGGCCATGTCTGGGTTTGGAGGTTGCCAGAAGAACGGTACTTGCCTGACTGCATTGTGCCAAGTGTAATGTTTGGTGGAGGGGGGATTATGGTGTGGGGTTGTTTTTCAGGGGTTGGGCTTGGCCCCCTAGTTCCAGTGAAGGCAACTCTTAAGGCATCAGCATATCAAGACATTTTGGACAATCTCATGCTCCCAACTTTGTGGGAACAGTTTGGGGATGGCCCCTTGCTGTCCCAACATGACTGCACACCAGTGCACAAAGCAAGGTCCATAAAGACATGGATGAGCGAGTTTGGGGTGGAGGAACTTGACTGTCCTGCACAGAGTCCTGACCTCAACCCCATAGAACACCTTTGGGATGAATTAGAGCGGAGACTGTGAGCCAGGCCTTCTCCTCCATCATCAGTGCCTGACCTCACAAATGTGCTTCTGGAAGAATGGTCCAACCTTCCCATAGACACCCTCCTAAACCTTGTGGACGGCCTTCCCAGAAGAGTTAAAGCTGTTATAGCTGCAAAGGGCGGGGCCAATTCAATATTGAAACCTACGGACTAAGACTGGGATGCCATTAAATTCTATGTGTGTTTAAAGGCAGGCTGACCAATACTTTTGGTAATATAATGTATGTTGTGCCATTGCTGTAAATTGCCTAATTTCTATGAAAAAATGTCTACAATGTAGACTGAGTTTAAGTATCTACGTGTCTTTACTCAACTCTCAGGAACAAGGTTATGCCCCTCCTAACAATGGGTTGTGATTTCATTTACACAGACATTTTTATCTCGTAGATTCAGTGAAGGGGACGTTAACTCTGCCGAATCTTACCAGCAAACACAGTGGAACATATGCGTGTACGTCCAGGAACACGGCCGGTGTGGCAGAGTGTACCATCACAATGGAGGTGACCTCAGGTACACTTAAAAGGCCAATTACAGTGTGACCTATATGGTGAGAGAAGCAGTTCTGACACCAGCAAGTCCGTCATCACAGGCTTTGTTGTTTATGGAGGAGTTAAGGGTCCTTTCACATGAGCATCATCAGGTGTGTCACAAAAATTAGTTTAAAAAATAAGATTAAAACCCAAATTCTTTACCATCAGTTTAGGCCATTTCACACTGGGCATCTAGCCCCTGTGTGTCCAAACCTGGCATTTACATGCGCCCAGGAGGCACAGGTGCAGCGTTCACCCCTGCTGCCTGCAGCCTGTGAAAACAGCGGATTGGACGCACAGGGGAGAGACTCCCAGTTTGCATATCGTCCTATACATCCGTCTTCAGTTCAGTTCCATTTATATCAGTATACATCTGAATTTCACAGTTGTTTTTTTTTTAGTTGTTGAAGAAAATCATCATAGTTGGAAAAAATATATACCAAAAAAATAAGTTTCTTACCAACAAACTGATGTAAATGAAACGCACATAAACAGACAACATCAATTTATATTCATTTATGTCTTCAACCATTGAAAAGATCAAAAACCTTTTGGATTTTTTTTTTCTGCAGACATGAATGGACTTGGATGTAAATAGTGTACATCTGTTTACAGCCACCTGTCCATAGGCAAACATCGTGGTTCTGTCTGGAAAAACTGACAGACACATCCAGACTGTGTGCTCATGTGAAAGGGCCCTAAGAGGGTCACACAGGCCATAGGCGTGAGAGCGCCGCAATGGAGGAGTAAGAGGGCCACTCAGGAGGAGCGAGAGAGCAACGCTGGTAGAGTACGAGGGCGGCATAGGAGGAGTAAAAGGGCCATTCAGAAGCGGTAAGAGGGCTGCTCACGAAGTGTGAGAAGGCTGCACAGGAGGACTAAGAGGGCTGCTTACCAGGAGGACTAAGAGGGCTGTTTACCAGGAGGACTAAGAGGGCTGCTCGGGAGGAGGACTAAGCGTGCTGCTCGGGAGGAGTAAGAGGGTTGCTCGGGAGGAGGACTAAGAGGGCTGCTCGGGGGGAGGACTAAGAGGGCTGCTCGGGAGGAGGACTAAGAGGGCTGCTCGGGAGGAGGACTAAGAGGGCTGCTCGGGAGGAGGACTAAGAGGGCTGCTGAGGAGGAGGACTAAAAGGGTTGCTCGAGAAGTGTGAAAAGGATCCAAAGGAGAAATAAGAAGAAAGAAAGGGCCACACAGGAATAAGAGGGCTTTTCAGGAGGATGGATAAGAGGGCTGCTCAGGAGGAATAAGAGGGCTGCTTAGGAGGTGTAAGGGGAAACAGAGGAAGAATAAGAAGGTTGCCCAGGAGGAGTACGAGGGCCACGCGGGAGGAGTACGAGGGCCACGCGGCAGGAGTACGAGGGCCACGCGGCAGGAGTACGAGGGCCACGCGGCAGGAGTACGAGGGCCACGCGGCAGGAGTACGAGGGCCACGCGGCAGGAGTACGAGGGCCACGCGGGAGGAGTACGAGGGCTACACGGAAGGAGGTGTAAGGGGCAACAGAGGAGGAATAAGAAGGTTGCTCAGGGGGAGTACGAGGGCCACACGGGGGGAGTACGAGGGCCACACGGGAGGAGTACGAGGGCTGCACAGCCAGACTTAGAGGAGCACACAGGAGGGAGGAGAGGGCCAAAAGGAACAACCAAAAAACATCAATTTGTGAAGAATGTTTTAAATTGAAATGAAGTCTGGCAGAGTTCTCTTTTAACATCCACTCTTTTACATTCCAGCATCCAGAGTGGCCATCATAGTCGGGGCCGTGGTTGGGACGATTGTCGGTCTGTGCTGCCTGGCCATCTTGATAACCGTTTTGCTCTATTTATACCGACGGCAGAAGAAGGAAGCTCAGGATGAGATGGAGAATGACATCAAGTAAGAATCATCAGCAATGGCGGTTCTGGGCATGGTCACTGAGCGACTTCACAGACCTTCTTTCTGTACTTTCATTTTGCTTCTGTACAGTGTAAGGGTGATAGTGTAATAAGGATTTACTCTTGTTTAGGATTTGTCACAATGTCTGATTTCTTTTCCGTATATGTAACAGTCACATCAGAAATCATTTCAAAGCTAAATTATAGTTTAAAAAAATACACCTCCACCCCTAAACTCCCAATAAGGCTCATATACACCTTTTTCCAAGGGTCATCTGCACGTTCTGATGGCTTCATAGGTCCTTCCTCTTCTCCTCTGGAGGTGGCGGTGGGCGGTACTTACTGCTGCTTAGAATGGCGTTCACATAATGATGCTGGAGCTCTGTTTAGTGTAGCACAGTGAATTCAGGCTGTCTGGGGGTGGATCCATGACAAACTGGGCTCAAAGGAAGTGGTTTGAATGATGTTGGATGTCATTCAACCCAGAAGACTGAGGACATCTACTGATGAAAAGGAGTAATGCGTAAAACAACACAGGTTTAAAGGTAAATAGCGAAACAAAAATGCCTTTTTATGTTTTTCTACTAAAGGGTTATTTTTATTTTGGTTTCCTTGAGTTCTACATATTGAAAATACGCAGTACTTTCCATGTAAAATGATTACTTATTTTTTCAAGTATAATAAATTAAACTCCTAATTTCAATATCTCTGCTTTATCTGCAGGGAGGATGCAGCGGCTCCAAAAACCCTCACTTGGGTAAAGGCAAATGGGTCAGACCTTACTTTCAAAAATGGCACCCTATCCTCCATGAACAGCAACCGGGACCACAAGCCTTACCCTCCCAAGTCCCCCTCTGACACCACATCCATAAATACTGCCATAGGCAGCACCGCCGGCTACAGACCCCCCTATATCAGCGACAGAGGCCGAGTCACAACACCGACCCCCAGTATGTCCAGCCAGTCCCTGCCCGCATACATGGCGCCAGTGAATGGCAACTACTACACTACAGCCGTGCCAACAAGCAGAAGCCCTGCCCAGAAGACCAACGGTGTGGAACAGCAAGCTCCCAGGAAGGATTTAAACATTCCGTCTGGGGTGACTCCGTCCAATCTGGTGCGCATGGGGGCCGTGCCGGTTATGGTTCCAGCTCAGAGTCAGGCGGGGTCCTTGGTGTGATCCAGCTCAGTATTATTTATGACTGAATGTTTACAAGACTAAGCAGCCAACGATGATATGAAATATTTTCATTCTGCCCAGATATGGGCGATATATTCTACTGATTTCACAACAAGCTGGATCTTAACGGCCAATGGGATTTTCCCTGTGTGTCCTTATAATGCATCCACGTCTGTTCTATCACCTACAGACCCTCCCAGCAAAGCTCTCACATTTGGAAAATGACCCATCACTGTCCAAAGCGCCGTTTTATATTCACAGACAAACAGACGCGAGTCCTTCGTTTTTTATATTTTATAACTTTAACCTTTTTGCTGCAACATATTGATATTTGAAAAGAAGCCGGGCACGTCAGAACAATCGAGTGTTTTTTAATATTGACAGTCCTAAAAAACGTTTACAGCCCAACTGAATCAGCTGAATACATTCCAGGGCAAGGGTGGACAACAGCAACCCTCCAGCAATTTCAGAACTACAAGTCACATCATGCCTCTGCCTTGCTGTCATGCTTAGTTTTGCAATGCCTCATGGGACATGTAGTTCCACAACAACTGGAGGGCTGCAAAGGCAGTTACATCCTGAGTAGAAAAGCCTGTCCCTTGCCAGTATGCTGCAGAGCAGGACCCTTGTTCTCTGTATGGAAGCAGCGGTTTTTCTGCAAAGGACCGACATGCCCCCTGCTGATTCTGACCTATAACTTTGCAATCAGTAAAATGGATGCTTTTAATTGGTGAATTCTAGCCTAGCAGAGGCGTGTGTAGAACCTCTGCAGAGGGACCACTGTTTCAAGCAAGGGTCCTTCTTTATAGAATGCTGGCAGGAGACAGGCTTTTCTTCATGCCTCCTGCTGAGTCTGATCTATAGCTTTGCAATCAGTAAAAAGAATTCTAGCTCAGCAGAGGGGAGTGTAGGACCTCTGCAGAGGGACCACTGTTTTCACATAGAGAGCAAGGGTCCTTCTCTATAGAATGCTGGCAGGGGCCAGGCTTTTCTCCTGAATTCTAGCTCAGCAGAGGGTGTGTAGGTTTTCTGCAAGGAGACCACTGTTGTCACTTAAAATGCAAGGGTCCTTCTCTATAGAATGCTGGCAGGGGCCAGGCTTTTCTCCTCAATTCTAGCTCAGCAGAGGGGAGTGTAGGACCTCTGCAGAGGAACCACAGTTTTCACATAGAGAGCAGGGGGGTCCTTCTCTATAGAATGCTGGCAGGGGCCAGGCTTTTCTCCTCAATTATAGCTCAGCAGAGGGGAGTGTAGGACATCTGCAGAGGGACCACAGTTTTCACATAGAGAGCAATGGTCCTTCTCTATAGAATGCTGGCAGGGGCCAGGCTTTTCTCCTCAATTCTAGCTCAGCAGAGGGGAGTGTAGGACCTCTGCAGAGGGACCACTGTTTTCACATAGAGAGCAAGGGTCCTTCTCTATAGAGTGATGGCAGGGGCCAGGCTTTTTCCTAAATTCTAGCTCAGCAAAGGGGTGTGTAGGACCTCTGCAGAGGGACCACTGTTTTCACATAGAGAGCAAGGGTCCTTCTCTATAGAATGGCAGGGGCCAGGCTTTTCTCCTAAATTCTAGCTCAGTGAAGGGGTGTGTAGACCCTTTGCAGAGAGACCTCTGTTTTCACATAGAGAGCAAGGGTCCTTCTCTGCAGATTGCTAGCAGGGGACCAGCTATTCTAGTTCGGCTGTAGCTGCTTTCTAAAAAAAAAAAAAAAAAACTGTAAGACTTTGCACATCTTTTGCTTTGATGCCCCTGGGGTGTATTTAGCTGATTTAGACTGAAAGCTCAGTAAGGCTGTAAATGATCTCTAAGTATATTGGAATTTTCTGTATCAGTTTTTATACATTTTTTGAGCTTTATTTTATTGTAAAATGAAGTAAGGAGTGAGATGTGTGTCTGATTAGTGGAGAATGCTGGGGTTTGTAGTTCTTCAAGGGATGTCCAATAACTTGCTTTATGAGTATAATCATTGTGTTCTCCCTGAACTCCTGTCGGCCCATTCTGCATCTTTCTTCAAACCTTCAAACCCCAAGAATATTGATTTAAGCCGCAAGATTAATATTTCACAGAGGCCACCACTGTAGATGTACAGGATATGTGAATATTTACACAGAGAAATGTGTCCCGTTCTATATGCACCAATCAGAAACGGTCTTCTGCAGGACATGCTAGTCATGCAAAACTTTGGCGCAGTGTCTAGGAGTGACCTCTGCAGGTTCTAGGCTGGGGTTTTGTTTCGGCAGTATTTTTATGGTTCCAGAATGTACAAATATATTTCAGGACTGGACATGTATCGGGATTTTTGGTGAAGTGGAGTCTACTTCTGTGGTTGGGGTTCTGTCTATAATTGGGAAGTTTTTAATATTGGAGGACATGGAGGTGGCACAGTGGAGAGGGGGGGGGGGATGTTTTATAAACCAACACTGGAAGTCTGTATACAGATGAGGGGATTGTGCCAGTCTACTTCCAGTCCAGGATATCTCCAGAGTCGCCATAATACTGGTCCAGGACGTTGGAGAATGCTCATACGGGGAGGAGTCAACAGTAACCTCCAATCAGAGCCGTGCAAGGATGCTTTATTTGTTCATTCATTTTTGTCATTACCAGAAAGTGCAGTATTCTCCATCACACCTTTATCCTGCACCATGTTCTGTAGAAAAGCTTCATCCTACATCACACTGTGAGCAGAGCCTCATCCTGTGCCCTGTTCTGCAGCAGAGCCTCATCCTGTGCCCTGTTCTGCAGCAGAGCCTCATCCTGTGCCCTGTTCTGCAGCAGAGCCTCATCCTGTGCCCTGTTCTGCAGCAGAGCCTCATCCTGTGCCCTGTTCTGCAGCAGAGCCTCATCCTGTGCCCTGTTCTGCAGCAGAGCCTCATCCTGTGCCCTGTTCTGCAGCAGAGCTTCATCCTGTGCCCTGTTCTGCAGCACAGCCTCATCGTACACTGCTTTCTGTAGCAGGACCTAATCACATATCACGTGCTGTAGCAGAGTTTCATACTACACCACATTCTGTAGTAGAGCCCCATCCTGAATCGTGTTCTGTCGCGGAGCCTCATTTTGCACCCTTTTCTTTAGCAGAGCTCCATCCTGAACTGCATTCTGTAGAGCAGCCTCATCCTGCATTGCGTTCTGTAGCAGAGCCACATCTGGGTGCCACACTCTGTAGCAGAGTCTCACCCTGCACCACAATCTGTAGCAGAGCCGCATTCTGCACCACATTCTGCACCACATTTTGTAGTAGAGCCTCCTCCTGCACCAGGTTCTGTAGCAGAGCCTCATCCTAAACTACATTCAATACAGATTCTCATGCTGCTCCACGTTCAGCAGCATAGCCTCATCCTGCATCACATTTTGCAGCATAGCCTCATCCTGCACCACATTTTGCAGCATAGCCTCATCCTGCACCACATTTTGCAGCATAGCCTCATCCTGCACCACATTCTATAGCAGAGCTTCATCCTACACCACATTTTGTAGTAGAGCCTCAGACTGCACCATGTTCTGCAGCACAGCCTCATTCTGCACCACATTCTGTAGCAGAGCCTCATTCTGCACCACATTCTGTAGCAGAGCCTCATTCTGCACCACATTCTGTAGCAGAGCCTCATTCTGCACCACATTCTGTAGCAGAGCCTCATTCTGCACCACATTCTGTAGTAGAGCCTCATTCTGCACCACATTCTGTAGTAGAGCCTCATTCTGCACCACATTCTGTTGCAGAGACTCATTCTGCACCACATTCTGTAGTAGAGCCTCATTCTGCACCACATTCTGTAGTAGAGCCTCATTCTGCACCACATTCTGTTGCAGAGACTCATTCTGCACCACATTCTGTAGCAGAGCCTCATCCTGCACCACATTCTGTAGCAGAGCCTCATCCTGCACCACATTCTGTAGCAGAGCCTCATCCTGCACCACATTCTGTAGCAGAGCCTCATCCTGCACCACATTCTGTAGCAGAGCCTCATCCTGCACCACATTCTGTAGCAGGGCCTTATGCTGCACCGTGTTCTGTAGCAGAGCCTCATCCTGCACTACTTTCTGTAGCAGAGCTTTCCAAAAATCATCTTTTTTACAGAGTTATTTATTTAGTTTTTTTATTTGTTTGGAAATTGTACAGAGATGAAACCAAAGCATTTGTAGTCCTCCAGCCACATGAGAGGAGGATGAAATATAGTGTGAGGGTGACAGAGATCGGGGAAGGAGGGGCACACCGAATGACGTCACAGGTTTTCTGCTTTTATTTTGTATTTTATGTAAAGACTGTTCTAAAATTTCTAAATGCTATAAAGAATGCCAAGATACTCTGTTATATTTAAAGCACATTTTTCAATAAAAAGCTTAATCCCAACAGAATGAAATGTTCTCTATCTATCTATTATCTATCTATCAGTTTGCATACCCTGCCAGAAATTGTGAAATTTTTGCATTGATATTGAAAATATGACTGATCATGCCAAAAAACTGTCTTTTATTGAAGGATGATGATCATATGAAGCCATTTATTATCACATACTTGTTTGGCTCCTTTTTAAATCATAATGAAAACATAAATCACCCAAATGGCCCAGATCAAAGGTTTCTATCCACGGGAATGTTTTGCCTTGGTACAGACACACATGGGTTAAAATGGCAATTAACCCCCTGCCTACTTATACTCCCTTCCTGCCCAGGCCAATTTTCAGCTTCCACCGCTGTCGCACTTTGAATGACAATTGCGCAGTCATGTAACACTGTACCCATATGAAATTTGTAGAATTTTTTTCACACACATAGAGCTTT
The DNA here is from genome assembly GCF_062004578.1 of Staurois parvus. Taxonomy (NCBI): domain Eukaryota; kingdom Metazoa; phylum Chordata; class Amphibia; order Anura; family Ranidae; genus Staurois; species Staurois parvus. The sequence goes on from NW_028318049.1 coordinate 515,464, forward strand.
CTTTTGGTGCTATGTACTCAGTGCTGGGTATTTTATTTTTTGCGCTATAAACAAAAAAAGAGCAAAAAATTTGAGTAAAAAAAAAAAGTTTTTCTTTGTTTCTATTATAACATTTTGCAAACAGGTAATTTTCCTCCTTCACTGATGTGCGTTGATGAGGCTGCACTGATGGGCACTGATAGTTTGCACTTATTAGGTGGCATGGATAGGCGGCACTGATGAGGCGGCACTGATATGCAACAATGATGGGCACTGTTAGGCGGCACTGATGGGCAGCACTGATCTGTGGCACTGACTGATGGCACTGCTGGGCACTGATGGGTGGCACTGCTCGGCAGCACTGATGGGGGGGGCACTGCTGGGCACAGGTGGGTGGCACTGCTGGGCACTTATGGGCGGCACTGCTGGGCACCGATCATCAGGGCACTGATCATCAGTGCCCTGATGATCGGTGCCGATCTGTCCTCTGGCAATTGTCGGTTATCGGCAGTACTTTCCTCACGCTGTGAAACCTTGCAGGAAACCTTGCGATTATTTTTTGCTTTTTTAATGTTGTCCATCTTTGCAAAGTCAGATCCATTCTATGGAGTAATGTAAACCAATGCCAATACAATTGTTCTTTCAGCTATTATAATATAAAATAACGAAAAAGAAAAAAAAAATCAAGTTTCACCAAGGGGTGGCAGCAAAGAGTCAAGCTGGCTGAGTCCACTGTTGTGCTCTGTAAACTGTCCTGTGAGATATGTCATTGCTGAGCACCTTCTGAGCATGCTAATCGCCTGGCTGCCTCTGGCTTCTATATACTGAGTGCGCAGGTCAGGTGAGACAGGTGTAAAGCAATATGCAACACTGAATACATCTGTCATTTTAAATTTAGGTTCTTATTCCTGGGTAATCAGCAATGTAAAATCAGGTTTGGAAATATTTATGTAAAGGATGCTGGATGGCACCCTGTAATTATAATAATTATTCATGATGACAACACCCACAAATAAATATATATATATATATTGTATATTATGTATATATGTTAGTGTAGCCCTGTTTTGGGGGGGGTTATGTGAAATGGCCCACACCAAACAAGCTATGGCGCTAACCGGTATATGAGTAGGCAATCCTGAGCCTTCGCTATATGGAAGAGGGGGTTGTGATAATACAAATGGCAGTGCCTCCACCTAGAATAGGGATCCTGCAATTGAGGAGACTCACCACTTTCTAGGAATGTAACAGGTGGACAACTTAAAGTAACTATACATAGCAGTATTAATGCCCCCAGCTTATATTTCTAACATGAAAACATGTCACCACACCTGTATGAGGTTAATGCAAAGTTTATATAAAGCAGCCACATAAAACAGGATGCATAAGAATAACATTCAGGAATTACAATTTAGCATAAATTGGGAGGTTGCAATTATACCCGGGTATATGTGCATGTAGTATACAGAATACCTCCAACCATGGGTTATAGCGCAGTCCGGTTGCAGGGGCCCCTGGAGAGGTGAGAGTCAATAAGATGCACGCTTCCACTTTAGATGCTGTGATGGCGTCCAAGTAACATGCGGATGATTGCACTGCTTGTCTGAAGATCAGCGATGCATCACCTAAAAGGATAAAATGCTCTATCTATCCTCACTCTTAGTCCCTATCCCTAAACTGGGCTGTCACTGCAACCGGGCCTCTATCTGTCTAAGTGGCCGTTGGATGCCTAACCTACCTCTAGCCTAATCTATCCAACGCTCCCTATGCTAATCCTAGCTAAAGAGAGATCCAGACCAATAAGGCTCTTCAAGCAAAGAGGCTGCAAAGATACACTGCAATTAACAGAAAGTTCCCCTGACAGTCTTATGCAGGTGAAAACACTGATCTATATATATATATATATATAGACAACTATAAGGATTCTGCAGTGTGTAAATAGAATAATGATAATGAACCACAAATCTCTCTCTTACAGAGATATTAGGGTTCCTATACAGAAGTTGAAATATAACAGAGGCAGACCTAATCTGCTTCAGTAACAACTACATAGATAGCAGCCTTGTTAATCTGGATCATTACTCACAGAATCCCCATACAGTTCTCCCCAGATACATAGCACATGGCAGGCTGGTACCCTCTGCCTGATACTTCCTGGAAAACAAAACTATATAACATCCTGGGGTTTCTTGACCTCCTTGTAGGGGCAGGAAGCACACCTAGGGACTTGTCTGTAATGGGACCTCTATGGTAGTGGCTGTATATGGATGTAAACAAACCACAACTAGTGTATAAAATAACAGTTCCCTACATTAGTTACACATGTAGCATATATTCAGAAGAAGTGAATGGAGGCAGTTGTGAAGAGTCAATGTCTGTCAAACTCTACAGGTAATGTAATTTCTTCCTCACTGTGACATAAGACAATGCTAATGCTGCCATGTTTTACCCTCCATCCAATTTCTGCTTTAACAATTGTCAGTGCCATTGATAAGCAGTCAGAAAGAGAACAAGGCCTCAGGGATACCATAGACCAGGGGCGGACTGACCATTTGGAAACTCGGGCACTGCCCAAGGGCCTGGGGTCAGTAGGGGGCCCATGAGATGCCCCTGGTAGCTTTTTCATAGGCTGTTTTGAGTTTGGGCAAGGACACAGGGGCCCCATGATCCCCTATTGCCTGGGGGCCCCATGAGTTGTCAGTCCGCCCCTGCCGTAGACTGCTCAATCTGATTCTACAATCTCTTTTAGTAACATCTGAAAATACAATTAACTATAGATTGACCAAACAGTAATATAAGGAAGAACAAACTACCCAATACATCGTAAAGCTTGGCATGCTGGGTATCTATTAACTCGGCCCAACCTCCTCTTTTATTTTTTACCAATAAATTGAGTAATATATCACATTTGTGTGCCCCGAAATTCATTTCTATGTTTGATAAACTGTTGCGCTAATAGGGTGTGGAATACAAAAATTGGAACTACCACCATTTTATTCTCCAGGGCCTAATCTTCAGGCCTAATATTTTTTAAACACGTATGCAAAAAACGAAAAAAAAAACTGGCTCTGGCAGCAAAAGGGTTAAAGCCCACCTTTCCCGCAGCTGCATGTACGTGTTAGGTGGTTGGGAAGAGGTGAAATAAAGAAATAAATGCTCCACCTGCACCTATGCAGGCTGCGTTTGAGGCTTTTCTGCATTGCGTTTTTGCACTTGTGTTTTTGACGCGTTTTGATGCAGTTTTTTTTTTTTTTTTTTCATTTTTCAGATTTTAAACACAAATGTATCACATATGCAGCAAAAACACAATAGATGCTTTTCTTCAGGTTCCCACTGAAGTCTATAGAACCAAAAACGTTCAAAAAAGTCCCTGACCCTTTCCAAAAAACGCACCGGGTGAAAACGCACAAATGTGAACGTGTCCCATAGGAAATCATGTTAAATGGACTGTACTACACAACACTGTGGAAAACGCTTAGGTGTGAACTTGGGGTAAGGACCATTTATTCATAGCAGGTATGGTGGGACTGTGTCGGGCGGCTATTCCAGCACAGTCCCCAGCAAGACATGGCGACATTACTTGTCTCCTATGTGCCTGGTTTCCATTACTACATTGCAGTGGTGTGCAGGCCGTGTACAATACAGCAGGCTGTACTTTTTTCCAGCACAACGCAGTGCATGGCAATCTACCGCCTTGCATTACGCCAGCCAACAAAACTTAATGACCTGCCATTGTGTGACATTTCAATAAAGTTTGTTTTTTTTAAAAAAGGGAACAGTGCAATGCGCCGCAATAGCCATTGCTGTGATCTCATGGCATCGCACCGCACACCAGCCACTGGGTTGTAAGGCAGCAGCCGGTGTGAATGGACCCCAAGGCAGGGGTGCTCAGCCTGTGACCCGCGGGCCACAATTGTCCCTAGAAGCCCTCTGATGTGGCCCTCGACCTCAAACCAGGGAATCTGAATGCAGGAGTTTTGGTGCATTTTCAGAAAGAGCACCACACCCGCAAGATATAATAGAAGTCTATGGCAAAGCACAGCTAACCCACAGCTGTGAAAACAGCCTTGTAGGGGGCTCGGGACAGTAAGGGTTTGTTTACATTTGTTGTTTGGGGGGCAGTAAAACCCCAATGTTGAGACATGTTTTTACCACCACCCACCACCAACAACTGGTGTGGTGACAGGGGTTGCAATGGCGAACCCACCCCATGCTCCAGGGGGCCCATGCGGCCTCCCTGTCCCATTATACACTTGGACAGGAGGGGAGTCGGGGGCGGCATATACAGGAACCGATCCTCTCCATTTTCCTCCTGCAACTGCTGAAATCTGGCTTCTCTTCCTCTCCCTCCTGCCGGAATTCAGCGACTGCAGGAGAAAAATGTTCATTACACCATTCAAAATAAAAAAATGCAAATTTCTGAACCATTTCATATCATTGTGGCCCATGACCAGTTACCAAACCACTTAAGTGGCCCTCGCTCTTCAAGACATTGAGCACCCGTGCCCTAGGGGGTTCATTTAGACCTGCTGTTGTGGGGGAGTAAAATCATGCAGCTGAGTCGCATTTTCACTCCCCTCCCTTTCCAAGCTGCAAAGGCAGCAGACAGGGATGTTCATATGCTGAAGCACTTTGCTTCAATGTAATAACTATCCTCCCGTCATGATCAACAGACAGTACCACCACTGAACCTGACCAATAAATGTGATTGCAGTGCTGTGGTGTGGCATTTATGGGGTTAAAACAGGGGGCGAGGAGACGACATATTGCCTCCTCACTGTCTATCAAACACATCTGAAAAGCTACCTGCATGCAGAATGCTTTTCAGAGGCATGGCAGTGTTGCTGCATGTCTAAATGTAGCCTTACAAAAGCCAGTAATAGAACACCTAGTTCAGTGTAATCTGTCATACACTTGCTGTTGGGGGGAAGGATTCTCACTACCACGTTTTTACTACTCCACAAGTGCTCCCCCATTAGCTGGGAAAGCAGCAGCCAGGGTGTACACATGCCGCAGCTGTGATGCTTTTCTTTGTGTCTAGCAAAGGGGGTTGTTAATTAGTTTCAGCTTCTTCGGTATTAATGAAATTAACAACAGGTGCACTAGATGGGCAACAATAAGATGACCCCCAAAACAGGAATAGTTTTACAGGTGGAGGCCACTGACATTTTTTTTCCTACTCCTCTTTTCTGACTGTTTTTCATTAGTTTTGCATTTGGCTAGGGTCAGTGTCACTACTGGAAGCATGAGGCCATACCTGGACCCACCCCCAAAAAAGCCTATAAAAAGGTACCAGGGGCATCTCATGGGGCCCAATACTGACCCCAGGCCCTTGGGCAGTGCCGAGTGCTCAAATGATCAGTCCGCCCCTGGTCCGGACATACTGCTCACCAGAGGTGTGTGCACCGTGCCGGCAGGAGGAGGAATGGAAGATCTGCTTCTGTCCTTCAATAGTCGTAATTTCATCAAGGAAAATATTTTCACTGACTAAATTACAACTCTTTTAGTCGAATAAAATACAACACAAACTAAAACAATTCAGATGACTAAAATACGACTAAAACTAAAATGGCATGTTAGTCAAAAGACTAAAGCTAATGCTAAATCAAAATTTGACGTCAAAATGAACAAAGAGCATAAGAATATCTAGGGGACATCTACTAAGCTGCTGAAATAAAAAAAGAAAAGAAAAAAGCTTTTCCTTTTTTTTTTAATTAATATTTAATGTTGGTAATATATTCAGGTAATATGTGCAATAGCATTACAGCCAATAGTGTTTACAGTTTTGTTTTGTTTTTTATATATTTTTAAGTTGCACTTCTGTTTGTCAAAAAGCAATATTTTTGCTTGTTTATGAAACTTGGTTTGTTTTATAAAGACGTTCTATATCACAACGTCTGAACCTGTGTCTGCAGTGCATGTTCAAACCTTAATACCATCAATAATAACATCTTATTAGATTTTGACTCCAGGAGTATATAATGAGTTTGGCAATTCTGGTGAAATACCTAAATAATGGATTACAATTTAGCTAAACCCATTCGATTTTAGACAAGTAAAATGTACTGGAGATTTTAGTCGACTTAAACTAAACCAATTCAGATGAGTAAAATACATCTAAAACAGCATTTTAGTCTAAAGACCATAACTGAAACAAAATCAAAATTTGACTCTAAGGGTTCATGTACACTGCAGCTGATAAACTGACGTTCAGGAGCTTTTCTGCGTTTTTTTTCAGCAGTTTTCTCCCTAATGTTTTCCTATGTCTCCATGTATACATCATCATTTACAGGCAGTTGAGTTTACAGTCATTTTTCTGAATGCACCAAACTTCAGGAGTAGATTTTATCAGCGCTTCAAACACCAAATGCTTGTAAACGCGGCTAACTGCATTTATAAATGTTTGCGTTTAGAAGCATTTTTTACCTGTTCCATATTCAGATGCTGTCCAGAGCCTTTTTTCATCATCAGAAATGCATGCAAAGCGTTTTCCATGTATTTAAATGGACCCGGCACACCAGCGCAGTCAGTTCCAGGTTTTGCGTGAAGGAAAAAATGGTAGAACGCACCGCATTATACTCATGATGGGATCCATAGTGCATACAACCAGAAAAGACAGGTCATCTCAACACGTACTGCTCTCTCTGCTTCTGCTCTCTCTATTTCTCTCAAAATGTCTGAAATAGTTAATTATTTACTGTTTTTCAGTGCATTCTGGGCATTTGGGAAGGTCTCCTGAGGTTAGCTTTAAAAAAACGCTTCTAAACGCAAATGCAGATAAACGCGCATAAACGCGGTATGCAAATGCGACTAAACAGGCATTTTTTATCATCCTTTTTTCCAGCAGTCAGTTTCCATTGTTCAGAAGTGTTTACCAAACATCCCGTGTACATGAGCCCTAAAACTAACACTGGCCACCATCATCACCATAGTAACCGGACCTACCGTATTTTTCGCTCCATAAGACGCACCTAGGTTTTAGAGGAGAAAAACAGGGGGAAAAAAAATTCTGAACCAATGTACTGCAGACAAAGTAGAGGGGATGACCAGAGACTGCGGACACAGTACAGGAGATGACCAGAGACTGAGGACACAGTACAGGGGATGACCAGAGACTGCGGACATAGTACAGGATATGGCCAGAGACTGCGGACATAGTACAGGATATGGCCAGAGACTGCGGACATAGTACAGGACATGGCCAGAGACTGCGGACACAGTACAGGACATGGCCAGAGACTGCGGACACAGCACAGGAGATGACCAGAGACTGCGGACACGGTACAGGGGATGACCAGAGACTGAGGACACAGTACAGGAGATGACCAGAGACTGAGGACACAGTACAGGGGATGACCGGAGACTGAGGACACAGTACAGGAGATGACCAGAGACTGCGGACACAGTACAGGAGATGACCAGAGACTGTGGACACAGTACAGGAGATGACCGGAGACTGCGGACACAGTACAGGGGATGACCAGAGACTGCGGACATAGTACAGGAGATGACCAGAGACTGCGGACATAGTACAGGAGATGACCAGAGACTGCGGACACAGTACAGGAGATGACCAGAGACTGCGGACACAGTACAGATGACCAGAGACTGCGGACACAGTACAGGAGATGACCAGAGACTGCGGACATAGTACAGGGAAAATACCAGGGACACAGTACAGATGACCAGAGACTGCAGACAGTGCAGGGAATAACCAGAGACTGCAGACAGTGCAGGGGATGACCAGAGACTGCAGACAGTAAAGGAGATGACCAGAGACTGCTGACCTTTGGGGAGGGAGGGGGAGCAGGTACCTGAATTTGACAGGTATCCACTCCCACTTCCGTGGAGTTGTCCTTCTCTCTTCTTCCCGCGCCGGCTTCTGTGACAGCCGGGTGCCCACTGCGCATGTGCGAGAAGCGCTGCGCTTTGTGAATGGCCCGGCGCCTTCTGGGACCTGTCATGTGTCCCAGAAAGCACTGGATCATTCACAAAACGCAGCGCATGCGCAGTGGGCACCCGGCTGTCACAGAAGCCAGTGCGGGAAGACTGCAGCGCTGGAGCGAGGAACAGGTAAGGCCCTGCAGGAGAGAACAGCTGAGCAGCCGGCCCGGTATTCTGACATGGTGGCGGCAGAAATACCGGACCGGCCGCTTTATATTCGCTCCATAAGACGCACTGACATTTTTCCCCCTTTCTTGGGGGGAAAAAAGTGCGTCTTATGGAGCGAAAAATACGGTATCATTCTCCATGTGTAGAGGAAGGAGGGGAAGAGTGATACCCATGCCCCCCAGTGTTTATCTTCAGAAACAGCAAGCCACCTATTTTAACCGGACAAACACCTCGTCCATCCGGGTGGACGCCATATGGCGTCCTTTCAGGCATGCGCAGTGCGTCTGCCCGCAGGGCTGCTCTGTGGTGCGATCTGTCACCGGCCGTGTACCTCGAAGAAATTCTTTGCTATAAGCAAAATTGTGTAAAAAAAATAAAATACAGATCACTTCCCCAAAGTAGTACAATGTTACTACTTTGGTCCTAGTGAAATATGAAAAAAAATCTTAAAAAAAAAAAATTTAAGAAAAAAATTAAAACTAATAAAAAAATATAGAAATTTTTTTAAAAAATTATAATTTTTTTTTTTCGTACTGTCACCAGTCAGTGTCCCTGATCACCGTCAAGCCAGATATATGATGACGCTGTACTGCACTGGTTACAGTATGTAAAAAACAAAATAGTGAAAATATTTGTTTTTATTTTTTCATTTTCCGAAAAAATTATGACAAAAAAATTACAACTTCAAAAAACTCGCCATGCCTCTTATGAAATTCGTCGGACTGTCTACAAAAAGGGGTCATTTGGGGGATATCTGTACTGTTCTGACATTGTTGGACCTCAAGAAATTAGATTGGCTGTCAGTACTTCAGGATTGATCAATATTCAGATCTATACCATAGTTTGTGAACTCTATAACTTTCCTACAGACTAAATAATAAATACTAATTTGGGTTATTTTCACCAAAGACATGTAGCAGAATACATCTTGGCCTAAATTTAGGAAGAAAAATTATTTATTTGCAAACTTTTATAACAGAAACAAAGAAAAACGTGTTTTTTTTTTTACATTTTCAGTCTTTTTTTGTTAATTTGGCAAAAAATAAAAACCCCAGTGTTGATTAAATACCACCAAAAGAAAGCTCTAGTTGTGTGAAGAAAATGATAAAATTTTAGTTTGGGTACAATGTTGTATGACCGCGCAATTGTCATTCAAAGTGTGAGAGAGCTGAAACCTGAAAAATGGCCGGGGCAGGAAGGGGGTAAAAGTGCCCGGTATGGAAGTGGTTAAAGAGCTGGCAAGTGTCATGGCTGCCAGCAAACCCCCTCGGCTACAGGCTGAGCCCACCCATCTTACTACCAGCAGGATGGCTACAGAAGACTTGCTATATGAGGCATGAGGCCCTCTCCCAACAGGAATAATTGATCTACAGTCAACAACCCAAACGTTCGATATGCCCTGCATGGGAAGTGGACTTCAATCAATAGTCAGACGATACCTTCATAAATGATTGATTATGCTTCTGTTTCCTCCATGTAATCACATGATCTGATGGATCACAATACTGTCATTTTCAAAGTAACTAAGTATTCAGAGCTGCCGATCGATCATCTTCTGCTCTGCCTGATCGACTCCGTTTTTCTCAAATCCAATCTAAATTGAATCTGCACACTTCGATAAACAATGAATATCTTTTCTAATTGACCTATACTGATAGGAATAACAAATCTATAATCAATAACCCAATCGATCAATATGCCACACAAGGAGAAGTGGATTTAAATCAATAGTTGGAAGATACGATCATAAATTATCGATCCTGTCTCTGTTTCCACCATGCCATCTCACGATCTGATCGATCGAAATACGATTGCTGCCAATGGATGCAAAACGATTGATAATGTTCCACCCTGTCCGATCGATTCAGTGTGAACGAACTTGATCTAAATCGATCGGAAACGGAAGCAGCAGCAGCTATTGGATTATTTTTTTTGGATGAATCGCACATCGATGGGATGATAAAATTGAAGAATTAGAACCTATCACCAGTGATTTTTCAGCACTGGACAATACCAGTTGGCCGCTGATGTGTGGGAGACCTGGCAGAGCCCCCCTTTAAGCAGCAAGGTTTCAGCCGCATGAATAGCCCCTCTCCGCCTCTCTCCGCAGGGTCGGCGTTGCCGTGGAAACGGGTTACAATGATGAAAAGCTTGCAATGTCTGCTCCCAGCATCCCCCCATTGCGGGTGTTGAAGTGCTAATCATGATTAACATTATTTCATATAAATACATCAGAGCAGGAAAAGCGTCCTCGCCTCTCCAGTCTCACATTCTGTTCACATTCCCATGAAAAGATGGAGAGGGATCTGTCAACACATCCGCCCACTCGCCATGGTGTACCGAGTGTGCCAGAACAAACAGGCCCCGAATGACGCCACTCCATCATCTTCTAACATGGAAACCAGGGTGGCGAAGGGAGCGATTTGTCAGCCCGGAGAGGGGAAGAAAAAAAAAATCCACAAAAATCAATTGTCATCATCTTCTAAAAAAAAAATCCTGAATGGGAAGCATAAGGCGAAGCGTCATTGTAATGATGGTAATGCCGCAATTACACGGCTCTGTCTCCATTCAGCGTTGTGTAATTTCAGGGGAAAAATGTGATTGCGGCCAAATTCCTTCAGAATGCTTTCGTCTTTGTCTGAAGACGCTTGTCCGCTCCACGCAACAATGGCCGCCTGCTGGAACCGGCTACATTGTAACAAGTGCAACTGGCAGAGTATGATTGGAGACGCGCTCATCATATGTACGGTATTGGCTTCTAATCCTGTCCATAAAGTGGAACTAAACTTCAAGTGGTTGTAAACCTCATACATGAAATATGAACAAAGCATATCCTTCTATAGTGTGTCTCAATCCAGAGCAATGAGTGTCATTTCTGTCTGCTATTCCTCCACTATCTGCTTGAGTAGTTTCTGACAAGTTTTCCTGACACCAAGAGAAAAAAGGTGACGGGAGGAACCTCCAGCAGATTGACAGCTTCAGCTCTGTTCCCGTGTGCTCTGCGTGTGTGTGTGTGTGGTGTCCCTTCCAGGGGCAGACTGACCATTTGGAAACTCGGGCACTGCCCGAGGGCCAGGGGTCAGTAGGGGGCCCCATGAGATGCCCCTGGTACCTTTTTCATAGGCTTTTTTGAGTTTGGGCAAGGACACAGGGGCCCCATGATCCCTTATTGCCCCAATGAGTTGTCAGTCCGCCCCTGGTCCCTTTCCTCCAATCAGCTCTCACAGCTCTCCTCACTGAGCTCTGTAGTATTCAATGTTAGCTGTCTGTCCCTTTTTTTCTGGCAGCTCAGACAAGCTGTATAAATTCTGGACTTTGAATGGTTTTTAGAGAAGATAAGACTGTAGATGCACAGGTACAACTTATGTGGGAGGATTTGTTTCCTCTCTGTATATCACCTGAAGCCAGTCACTTCACTGGGCATATGTAAGGGTTTACAACCACTTTAACCAGTTCAGCGCCGCCCTATAGTAGAAATACTGCTACATGAGAGGCATGGGTGCGCAAAAGCGCATGATTTTGCAGTACTGGGTAGGGAGAGTGCGTGCGCCCTACCCGCGCCACCATTCACAGCCTCGGCTGTCAATCACCGGGTCCTGGCCAGTGATTATTCGCCAACACCCAGTGATCATCCAATATTTCCGATGGGGGAGAACTGTTTGTAAACAATACAGATCTCTCCCTGTCAGCTCTTGCACACTACTTTGTATGGCTCTGCATAGCACAGCCATACAAAGCAGTGTGCTTACAGTGTAAAGCACACACCCAGCACACAGTTAACCCTTTGATCGCCCCAGATGTTAACCCCTTCTGCCTAGTGCCATTAGTACAGTGATCAGTGCTTTTTATTAGCACTGATCACTGTATTGGGGTCACTGAGGATGTTAGTGACAGCAAGTCAGTTCCCCCCAGTGTCAGAATGCCCGCCGCAGTCCCGCTATAAGTTGCTGATTGCCGCCATTACTAGTAAAATAAAAAAAATTATTCCAGTATCTATACCGCCATTTGTAAACGCTATAACTTTCACATAAACCAATTAAATTACACGTATTGGGATTTTTTGTAGCAAAGACATGTTGCAGAATACATTTTGGCCTAAATTTATGACAAAATTAGATTTTTACAATTGTATTACTGGATATGTTTAATAGCAATAAAGTCAAAAATATTCTTTTTTCTCAAAATTGTTGGATTTTTTTGTTCATAGTGCAAAAAATAAAAAATGCAGAGGCAATCAAATACAAAAGCTCTATTTGTGGGGAAAAAGGACACAAATTTAATTTGGCTGCAGCGTTGCATGACTGCGCAATTATCAGTTAAAGTAACGCAGCGCCGTATCGCAAAAAATGGCGTGGTCAGGAAGGGGGGTAAATCCTCTGGAGGGCAAGTGGTTAACGTGGTTGTAAATCCTTTTATATACCCAGTCACCGCACATATGCTTTACATGGGTGGCAAGAGATTAAATCGTAAGTTCAGCATTGCCAAAAAGCACCGATGGTGTCCCATATGGGTATATCAGCATAGCATGCTAAACCTCCCTACCAGCCGGGGTTCCTTTTCTGATCAAAAAATGAACTGCATTAAAAAGAAGCCTCCTTAAAATCCTCTGCAGCCAGTGAGAGCTCCGCTTCTAGTCCATGGGAGGGCGCACCATCCTGGTTTTTCGGGTTGCACATGCCCAGTGTCTACTCATCGCTGGCATCAGCAGAGTACACACTGAGCATGTGCGGTCTGAAAGAACAAGGCAGCATTCCCTCCAGTTGTCACTAGGGGGTGCTGTCCCCACAGTCTCTCCATCCCTAGAAGGATTTGGGAAGGATTCTTTACATTCTTTGAACATAAAGGGAACACTGGCTGGAAGGTAGGTTTTGCACACTATGCTGCTATAACAATACGGGACAGCATGGTCTGCTTTTTTGCTAAAGGTAAACATAGGGTGGCCATACATTATACAATCTGATTGTTCAAACTACCTTAGATCTGCCACCAGCTATGTAGTGCGTGGACCTGCCTGATTTGATACAAATTGAATAGATTGTTTAGGTGTGTCCTCCTCTTATATAGTTTTGATAAATCTAAATGAGATTGCACAATGATTCTACAATCAGATTATATAGTGTATGGCTAGTTTTACACCCTAAAGTAATTTTCAACGTTTTTCAGGCGAATTCCACCTTTTTAGACTGTGTTTTATGCTACAGCTATATGTAGGGTGTAATATGAAGCCTGGTCCATACCCCATAACCCAACATAACCCAAACTAGACATGTGCAGTTTGTTTTGTTCGACAAAAAATTTCGTTATTCAGAGATTCGGATGTATCCAAATTTCCAAATTACAATAGTTATGAATTTAACCAAATCTCAAATGACAAAATGAAATTTCTTCGAAATAACAAATTGCCTGAAATCAAATTGAATTCAAAACAAATTCAAAAACAAAATCAAATTTGAAAACAAATTTGAAATGTAAATATAGTGCGGAGTTCCTTCAAAGACTGAGTGTGTGTTTTAGTGTTAACCACTTCCTGTCCGGACACTTTTACCCCCTTCCTGCAACACTGTACCCATATGCATTTTTTAGCATTTTTTTGAGACAGATAAAGCTTTATTTTGGTGGTATTTATTCACCACTGGGATTTTAATTTTTTTTGCTATGTAAATGAAAAAGTCCAAACATTTTTCAGTGTTTTTCTTATAATATTTTGCTAATAAATAATATTTCATCATAAATCTTGGCCAAAATTTATTCCGTTATCTTTTTAGTAAAAAAAAAAAATAACCCAAATTAGTTTATAACCAAAAATTATAATTTATAAACATTTTTTTTACACTTTTATTTTATTTTTTATATTATTATTTATGTTTTTTTAACATACCGTCACCCTAGCGGTACAGTGTCACCATGGACACTGTACTACTTGTGGGGGGTGATGAAGATTTTTTTTTTTTTCTACACTGATTGCTTTTACACCCATAAAGGCTGTAAAAGCAATCATTTCTCCTTCTCTCTGGCTGCATTCTTGCAGCCATTGAGAAATACTGTGAGAGCTGTGATTGGTCACAGCTTGTCATATGGTACAAGGCTGTTGTGAATAGCCTTGTACCATGTGACCTCTGTGATCATTCACAGATTTCACATGTAGTAAGCAATGATGTCGCAAGTGACATCTTGCTTACTACTCTGCATGTGATCACTGATTGGTCAATTAGTGATTACATGATCGGGACCTCGCAGAGAGGTCCCATCCGACGATCGAGGTCCCATCCTCGCGGGCACTGGATCGCGGTCCTGCACGGGGAGAGCGCACAAGCAGGGGGCCACCCGATCCTGCACTGCCACCGTCTGGCCATTTATATACAACGTCCGGACGGGAGGTGGTTAATATAAAAATCTTCCGAATTTCGAAAAGAATAGAATAGAATAGAATAAAACAGAATAGAATAAAAAAAAAAAGGAACAGATGAGAATATAGCATTCTTCTGAAATTTGAATTTCGAAGAGAATAGAACCAGCTGCTGTATTCTTCACAATGAATTTGGATCGATTTGATATTTTTGATTGAAATTCAAATCGAATACTTCAAATCCATTAGAAAAATATGAATCTGGTTGAAAATGAATAAACGAAATGAAACTAAACAAATTTTTTTGCGAATGCAATGAAACAAAATGAGTAATTTAACAAATCTTTAGGGAATGAAACAAAAGTAATTTTTTTTTCCTGCACATAGGTTTTTGGTCTGAGCCAAACTGTGCTCCGCATACCTAATTCATGGGTGCTTTTGTAAGTAAAATTCTGCTATTATTTGACTTTAATGTGACTTTGTGGTGTGGCTTCGCTCACAGAGCCGCGTCATCTGGGTCTGAGATCAGCAGATCAATGTTGCTGCATTGACCTACAACTTTAAATCTGTCGCTTTCATCATCCCTGTTGATCCTGCCATGAAGGTCTTTATTCAGGAACATCCTGTTTTAGGGTGACAACGCTCTGCCCCTGTTGTGCTCCTGCGTTGTCACCCTGCTACACAGGCTTTTGACTGTGACTACAAGCAGCCATTTCAACACAGACATGGTCCACCGCTGTCACCGTCAGGAAACCCATCCTGAGAAATAACATGCAGCCATCACTCGAGAACATGTAGACAGGAAGCAGCTGCAAAGAGGCTGCAGGAGATCAGCAACACTGCGCTGTAACAAAGGATGAAAAAAAATGAAGTCATTTGTCACAGGTTTACATCTGCTTTATTCTCTATATAGGTTATACCAGGTGATGTCTATGGGGACGCTCTCTCTGATGCTTCCGAAAACAACGTCCAGCCTTCTAGTCTTTGATTTCCATCACGTTTTGCATTTATTTGCTTCACGGAAATTTCCAGCTGGTAACATTTTTTTTTTTTTATAAATTCCAAGTAAATAAATAATTATTTGTGCTGGAAGGCTGGTGAGATCAGATGGTGAGTGGGCGCCCACAAAATAATATCCCCCAACCAACACCATCGGACCCAAGTTCTCCTTACCTTGGCGGGCAATGCTAGAGACGGAGACAAGGAGATAAACAGATCTTCACAGCTTGCAGAATTACGGGAAGTTTACAAGGCCTCATTCACATGGACGCACTTGAGTGTACATCTGCGTGAAGGGCTGCCTTTGCCCGCACAGGATACACAGGTGTTCTGTAGATCCGTAGTAGTCCTATTCATGTCTAATGGGACATGGAGGCTGCACAGACACAGACACATATCCCAGTTTGACAGCCGTGTGGGTGCAGGAGCGGCTGTGCATTCCTGAACACACACTGTATGCATTCAGAAACATGCACCAGCAACTGCATAGCTGTGTTGGGGGGCACTACAAGGGTAGTTTTTGTCTCATTCCTGGAGTTCAGCTTTAACTTGGAGGTCTATTTCTAAAACATCTGTTGAACAAAATGTCCAGTAATTTTTCAAAGAGAATAATGCCTGTATCATCAGCGCCACCTAGTGACCAAAATGAGGTATACTTTTCTCATTATTTCAGAATACTGTACTGCATTTCGGCCACTAGATGGCGGTACATTTTCTCATAGATGAAGATGAATAAGGACCGTTTCATTCAATTTACAAAAAACGCAAAAAACTGTTTTATAACTAGACCCCTTTGTGTAGTTTAAGCAATATTATCAATATATATTTTTATTAAAACCTACAGTGTTTTTTAAATATTTTTTTTAATTCAGTGATTATATTTTTTAAGTTGTATTGTATTTTTATTCTTTTTTTAAGGGTATTTTTTTCATTTATCCTTACAAACTTGCCTACCGGGCACTTTTACCCCCTTCCTGGCCAGGCCAGCTTTCAGCTTTCAGTGTTGCTGCACTTTGGATAACAATTGCACGATCATGCAACATTGTACCCATATGACATTTTTATCATTTCATTTTTTTTCCACACAAACTTTCTTTTGGTGGCATCTCCGCCTCTGGGTTTTTATTTTTTACACTATAAACAAAAAAAAAAGCAAAATATTTTTCTTTGTTTCTATTATAAAATTTAGCAAACAGCTAATTTTTCTTCTTTACTGATGTGCGCTGATGAGGCTGCACTGATAGGCAGCACTGATGGGCACTGATGTGGCATGGATAGGCAGCACGGATGGTCCCTGATAGGCTGCGCTGATGAGGTGACACTGATGAGGCAGCACTGGTGGGCATTGATGAGGAGGCACTGATTATGCTGCGCTGTTATGCAGCATTGATGGGCACTGACGGGCACTGGTGGGTGGCACTGATTATGCTGCACTGATAGGCAGCACTGATGGGCACTGATTTGGCATGGATAGGCAGCACTGATGGGCCCTGATAGGCTGCACTGATGACGCAACACTGGTGGGCACTGATTATGCTGCACTGATATGCAGCAATGACGGGCACTGACGGGCGGCACTGATGTGGCATGGATAGGCAGCACTGAGGGTCCCTGATAGGCTGCGCTGATGAGGTGACACTGATGAGGCAGCACTGGTGGGCATTGATGAGGAGGCACTGATTATGCTGCGCTGATATGCAGCAATGATGGGCACTGACGGGCACTGTTAGGTGGCACTGATTATGCTGCACTGATAGGCAGCACTGATGGACACTGATTTGGCATGAATAGGCAGCACTGATGGGCCCTGATAGGCTGCACTGATGACGCAACACTGGTGGGCACTGATTATGCTGCACTGATATGCAGCAATGATGGGCACTGACGGGCGGCACTGATGGGCACTGGTGGGTGGCACTGCTGGGCACTGACGGGTGGCACTGATCATCAGCACCCTGCGGATCTGCTCTGTGACATTTGGCGGTTATTGGCAGTACTTTCCTCACGCGACAGCCGATAACCGTCAACTTTATGATCTGCTCTGCCATTGGACACAGCTGATCACGTGGTAAAAGGCTGCTGTGATTGGCCTTTTACCTAGTCATGTGACGTAGGACACAGCGATCACTGACAGCACCCCGGGTGCACACCGCTGGGGACATGCGGGGAGGCACATTTTGGGAAGACGTCATATGGCACCCTCCCAGAACTGGACAACTACACTGTAGCCATCATTCGGCTATAGCACGGTTGTAGAATGGTTACAGTGATATTAAACACACACTTTCATCTACATCATCCCTTCTATTTCTGTATATGGATGATGGCTCTGTAATTATTTTAATTTAAAAAAATTATCGAATTACCTTTTTCCTAATCGTGATCCAGCTGTCACATGACCCAGCTCTTTCCCAGCCTGTCTGCAGGGAAACATAAGCAGGAGAATCTTCTAGTCCTCTGCTGCTGGTCACATGTTCAAAGAAGAACAAAAAAAAAACTGAATTTGGGATACAAAGTAAAAATAAATAATTAATATCAATCAACTGTTTTAAATCATGATACAAATATATTTGAACACAAATCTATTATTTTGTGGGAAAAACATGATGTGGGTGGATTTCTGCCAGTCATAGGCTGTCACGCCCCTTTAGCCTGTGTCCTAAGAGGGAGGTGATTCCTCCATTAATCTACATGTAATATCTCACTCCCATTGTGTTTAGCTGGTTGGTGGGCATAGAGGAGGAGGGGAGGTGTGGGCTGTCATTTACCACTGTGTATACTCCCACACGTGGGACTCTATAGCCACATGGGCTGCTGAGATGTGATAGAGAGGAAATGCGCAGCGTAGAAACTCAATGAAAACTGAGCATGTGCAGTAGCTGCCAACACTGCTCTGCAAAATCTCCAACTGAATTGGGGACATGGACAGCAGGTGGCGATAGAGAGCAGCAGGATCAACCAGGTTTTTTGCCGAATACAGAAAACAAATCTCATAGTGACAGAATGTATATGAACAGCATATGATACAGAATTTATTGATAATTTTTAATGATGTTGGTTTAGTGACAATAATGCAGAGGGCAAGTTTTGGCTTCCAAAACACGTGGTGCTCTTATATTGTCCTCGGAGATTTTATTAAAATAATCCTAAGTATTATAATTGTGTTGAATTTATGCCTCTAAAATCCCCCCAAATGATTTGTGTTTATATTTATGTATAATTGGTAGTGATCTTGGTACTCCCCATTAATGGGCAGAGCACTTGGTCCAATTCCTTATACAGTCTTCCATTTGATTTTGTATTGGAATGTATTGTATGTAGACCATTGAAGTACAACTGCAGGCAAAACATTCTTTCTAGTTTTGGATAGTGTGGAGATGGATTAGAACCCCTGTCAGGTTTTTATTGCTGTCTGTGCCCCCCCCCCCCTTAGGGTAATTAACCCTCTCTAGTGTCCTGTTCACCATTATCAATGAAAGTGAAAGAAAATCCCACATTTTAGGTTGTCACCAGCACAGGAGTAGCGAGGAAATTGTCAAATGGGGACATTTGGTCTGCTGACCCTGGTGACAACCTGGGGTTCTCTTACTTTGGAGGGATGTTTTCTTACTTCCTGTTTTGGCTATGGGACAGGAAGTGAAGGGAAATCTCCCCAATGGGGCACAGATGGCAAAAACCTGACGGGGATTATAACCCTCTCTTATTGTATCCAAAAATGAAAAAATAATGTTTTGCCTTTAGTTGTACTTTAGGCTGAAGACCTCCTGCACACGGGGCGCCTGTTTAAGCCCCTCGGAACGCCAGGACTCCTGGCAGGAAAAAGATGCCTAAAAAATGTGCCATTGCATACGTTAGGCTTGTTTAGTGGTTGAGTGTTAATGCATTCTATTGGCCATAATATTCATTTGTTCCGGCCATTGGAATGCATTACTATTCAAATGCTACATGCGGCTAGCGTTTATGCGCGTTTAGATGCATTTAGGCG
This sequence comes from Staurois parvus, assembly GCF_062004578.1. Lineage (NCBI taxonomy): Eukaryota > Metazoa > Chordata > Amphibia > Anura > Ranidae > Staurois > Staurois parvus. The sequence goes on from NW_028318049.1 coordinate 534,885, forward strand.
TGTTTACGTGTTTTTTCTGCTCTTCAGCTTGAACGGCGCATATTGGGGGGGGGGGGTTCTGCCTGTAAGTGCTCCTCTGCTAATAGCCATGGACACGCAGGCTTACATAGAGGCTGATGAAAAAAAAAAAACGCTTGGGACAGCGGTGTGCATCCTCCATGTGCATGAGGCCTAACACTGGCACTACGAGCATTTCATCGCTCTAGATCGTCCATCTCTTGGCTCTCCGGCTGTTTACATTGAGCAGAAAGCTTCCATATTTTGTTTTTAACAGATTTCTATGTGCTGTCAGTCAGTGGCCTAATTATCTCTGTTAGAAGTGCAGCTTCCTAGCAGGAATTCCCGATTGATATAACACTGCCCAATGGAAGCAAGACGTAGAATGACTGACACCAACAAAGTATTATCTCCCCTGATATCTTATTGGTAGATAAGAGATATTGCTCTTTCCTCTTTGGATCTTTTTAGTAATTTTCTTAGGTAAAAGTAATATTGGGATTATCCTACATTTTTCCAGTCCATGTCTTCAATCATTACTGACCTGTAGTCTTTTAAACCAGTGGACTCCAAACTGTGGTCCTTTATCTGACCCTTGGGGCACTATTCCTTCCACTGACACCAACAATGGGGCATTACTCTTCCACTGACACCAACAATGGGGCACTATTCCTTCCACTGACACCAACAATGGGGCACTATTCCTTCCACTGACACCAACAATGGGGCACTATTCCTTCCACTGACACCAACAATGGGGCACTATTCCTTCCATTGACACCAACAATGGGGAACTATTCCTTCCACTGACACCAGCAATGGGAAACTACTCCTTCCACTGACACCAACAATGGGGCATTACTCCTTCCACTGACACCAACAATGGGGCATTACTCCTTCCACTGACACCAACAATGGGGCACTATTCCTCCCACTGACACCAAAGATGAGGCACTATTCCTCCCACTGCGTTTTTTTTACAAATATATGAAAAATATTTTAAAAAATACATTTCAAATATACTGAATGTCTTTAAAAATACAAATCTACATTTTTGGAATGCATTTACAAATATATGTTAAAATGACTTTTTTATATGTAAAAAAAAAATCTGAAGAATATATTTAAATAATATATACTGTATTTTTCGCTCCATAAGACGCACTTTTTCCCCCCAAAAAAAGGGGGGAAAATGTCAGTGCGTCTTATGGAGCGAATATAGAGTGGCTGGTCCGGTATTTCTGCCGCCGACACCATGTCAGAATACCGGGCTGGCCGCTCAGCTCTTCTCTGCAGCAGGACCTTACCTTAGTCTTCTCACGCTGGCATCTTTAGTGTGGGAACCCACAGCCGGGTTGTCATGTGTCCCAGAAGACGCCGGGCCATTCACAAAGTCCACAGTCCACAGTCTCCTTGTCATTCCCTCTACTGTCTGCAGTCTCTGGTCATCACCTGTACTGTCTGCAGTTTCTGGTCATCACCTGCACTGTCTGCAGTCTCTGGTCATCTCCTGTACTGTCTGCAGTCTCTGGTCATCTCCTGTACTGTCTGCAGTCTCTGGTCATCTCCTGTACTGTCCGCAGTCCCTGGTCATCTCCTGTACTGTCTGCAGTCTCTGGTCATCTCCTATACTGTCTGCAGTCTCTGGTCATCACCTGCACTGTCTGCAGTCTCTGGTCATCTCCTGTACTGTGTCTGCAGTCTCTGGTCATCTCCTGTACTGTCCGCAGTCTCTGGTCATCTCCTGTACTGTCTGCAGTCTCTGGTCATCTCCTGTACTGTCCGCAGTCTCTGGTCATCTCCTGTACTGTCCGCAGTCTCTGGTCATCTCCTGTACTGTCCGCAGTCTCTGGTCATCTCCTGTACTATGTCTGCAGTCTCTGGTCATCTCCTGTACTGTCCGCAGTCTCTGGTCATCTCCTGTACTGTGTCTGCAGTCTCTGGTCATCTCCTGTACTGTCCGCAGTCTCTGGTCATCTCCTGTACTGTCTGCAGTCTCTGGTCATCTCCTGTACTGTCCGCAGTCTCTGGTCATCTCCTGTACTGTGTCTGCAGTCTCTGGTCATCTCCTGTACTGTCCGCAGTCTCTGGTCATCTCCTGTACTATGTCTGCAGTCTCTGGTCATCTCCTGTACTGTCTGCAGTCTCTGGTCATCTCCTGTACTATGTCTGCAGTCTCTGGTCATCTCCTGTACTGTCTGCAGTCTCTGGTCATCTCCTGTGCTGTCCGCAGTCTCTGGTCATCTCCTGTACTATGTCTGCAGTATCTGGTCATCTCCTGTACTGTCTGCAGTCTCTGGTCATCTCCTGTACTATGTCTGCAGTCTCTGGTCATCTCCTGTACTGTCTGCAGTCTCTGGTCATCTCCTGTGCTGTCCGCAGTCTCTGGTCATCTCCTGTACTATGTCCGCAGTCTCTGGTCATCTCCTGTACTGTCCGCAGTCTCTGGTCATCTCCTGTACTGTCTGCAGTCTCTGGCCATCCCCTGTACTGTCTGCAGTCTCTGGTCATCTCCTGTACTATGTCTGCAGTCCATTGGTTCAGAATATTTTTATTCTTGTTTTTCTCCTCTAAAACGTAGGCGCGTCTTATGGTCAGGTGCGTCTTATGGAGCGAAAAATAAGGTATTCAAAAAAATATATTTTGTAATATATAGAAAATTAATTTCAACATGCAGTATGTATATATATATATATATATAGCATTCCAAAAATGTAGACTTGTATTTTTAAAGACATAGAGTACATTTTGTAATAAAACCGCATTTCAACATACAGTATATATATATATATATTTATTGACATATATTTTAAAATATATTGAATATAATAATTTTAGTATTTCAAATATATTTTTCTTCCATGTGGGAAACAGCAATAAAAACCCCACAAGAGTTCCAATCTCTACCTAAAAGTAGAAAAAAGTTTTGCCTTCAGTTACACTTTAAAATTAATCAGTAAGTGACAGGCAATCCAAAATTTACAGTTGTCACCGAAACAGGAGGTGTGGGGAAATCTTCAGACAGGGACACTTGTTCTGGTGACAACTGTCTAAGAGGGGCTTTCCCTTCACTGTAGAGAGATTTCCTTCCATTTCCTGTTGTGTCACTCAGAACGGGAGGTTAGGAGACATATGTCTGGGGATACCTGTTCCAGTGAGAAGTGTGTAAACTTGCATTTTCCTTCACATTGGACAGACTTCCTCTCACTTCCTGTTGTGTCACCAGAACAGAAGGTAAGGGAAAGTCTGCCAGTGGGGACACCTGGTGACAACTTCCTAAGTGGGGATGATGATATGTTTTGTTACACAAGGGCAGACGTGTCATTTCAGGGCTGGTGTTGTATTTTCCTGGCACTGTACCTTTAAACGCAGGCAGCGTGGTTATGTAACGCTCAGATTTTACACGGAGTTTGTAGAAGATAGATTTGCAGATATATATATAACTTGTGTGGGATTCTCACCTCCTTTAATTCCCTTATTATCCGGGGACTATTCTCCTGCAAGAGAGACCTCAATTCTATAGCAATCTGTCACAGACGCGCCTCTCCGTATAATTAGCTGCCGCACTGCTCGTGCCGTGGAAAATACACATTTTATTTCACGCTTGCAACTATTTCTGAGTTTCTCCAGAAAGTCTCTTTGTAGGAGAAGATGGAGAGAAGATGGAAAAATCTGTTTTTGCAAAGAACACAAAATCACTGCTCATGCTGTAACCTAACGATGATTAGGCTGCCAGGATCGAGTTGCCTTTAGCTTTCCAGGACATTGTGGATATTTCACTTCATTAGAGACTGCAGCTTTCATGAAGACAGACCATGCCAGGGAAGACTTGCAGTAAGATAAGAGGATAATTAAAGAGGAGCTTTAACAAATCTGCATGAATTTTTCAGCTTGCAGGACAACAAAAGTCTAAGTGCCAGCAGACTAAGAGTGATAGTCATTTGTGTGTGAGTGTGAGCTATTCCCCCCCCCCCCAACCTGCTCACCTCATATTAGGACCTGGGGTACAGCCACTGCGCCCCCATAGGGTAACAGGTGGCTCCAGACCAGGGGCGGATGGACCATTTGGGAACTCGGGCACTGCCCGAGGGCCTGGGGTCAGTAGGGGGCCCCATGAGATGCCCCTGGTACCTTTCATAGGCTTTTTTGGGTGTGGTTTGAGTGTGGGCTAGGACACAGGGGCCCCATGATCCCCTATTGCCCGGGGCCCCATGAGTTGTCAGTCTGCCCCTGCTCCAGACGCACAAATAAACCGCTCCTTCACACTGTATGGGCCATAGAATGAGCCTTTAATTGTGTCTTTTATTTTTATTATTTTTTACAATTTTATGTTTAATTTCTTTATTATTTTTTTAACAGCCCCGTTGGGGGACTTGATGAAAAATCTGGAGTCCAAAACAGACCTTAATGTCTCACTTTTGAAACAGAGAAAGTGATTGAAGACAGTCCTCAATCTCAATCTGTGCAGCCTCAGTACAGAATGAATGAACAAGAGGAACTCTGGGCAGCCTCCCTGTTCATTCACAAACTGAAGAACAGTAAACACTGTGTACCGATCGGTACCAATCACCTACTGTGTTCATTCAGAAAAGAAAGGGGCCAGTAAACTACATGTTTACTGGTCATTTCTTCCATTCTGCATCCTGAAAGGTTCACCCTCAGCAGCTGGCAGAAGGGAGAGGAGTGGAAGCTTGCAGTGCTGTGGTGGGGACCTGGGGAGCACACAGGGGACCTGGGTAACAGAAGGAAAGGAAAACTCCTGAACAGGAGGGGGTGGCATTTACTGGAACCAATCCCCTGTAATTCCTACCCTACAGCAGCTAAAGTGGCAGTAGGGAGCGGATAAGATGCTGGATTTCATCAGCTGCAGAGGAGGAAACTACAGGGGATTGAATCCAGTCAGAGGCGGACTGACAACTCATGGGGCCCGTGGGCAATAAGGGATCATGGGGACCCTGTGTCCTTGTCCACACTCAAAGCACACCCAAAAAAACCTATAAAAAGGTACCAGGGGCATTTCATGGGGCCCCCTACTGACCCCTGGCCCTCGAGCAGTGCCCGAGTGCTCGAATGGTCAGTCCACCCCTGGTTCCAGTAAATGCTGCCCCTCCTGTTCAGGTTCTCTTTATTTCTGTTTGTCAGAAGCCCGAGATCCCATGTTAAACAGATGGGGCCTGGGCCATGGAGAGGGTACAGGTACTTACCTGCAGTCGTGGCTGGGGGTCCGAAGACCAGCAAAGAACCGGCCCAGGTGAGGACAGCTCTGGATCCCTAGACAGGTAAGTGTCCTTTAATTAAAAGTCAGCAGCTTCAGTTTTTGTAGCTGCAGACTTTTAATTTTTTCTTTCTAGGGTGAAGATCCTCTTTTAGGCTAGGTTCTCACCTAAGCGTTTTATGCAGCATTTTGCAGAAACGCAGTACAGTCCATTTAACATGATTTCCTATGGGACATTCTCACATCTCTGCGTTTTCACCCGGTGAGTTTTTTGGAAAGGGTCAGGGACTTTTTTAAATGCAAAAAGTTGCATTTTTGGTTCTATGGAGATGCTGCAGAAAAGTATGTAGTGCATTTTTGCTGTGTTTATGCCACATTTTTCATGCATTTTTCACTTTAAACTGCCTAGCAACAAGAAAAAAAATTAAAAATGTAAAAATAAATGCAAAACGCACCAAAAACGCATCAAATACCCATGTGAAAAAGAAAGCAAAACGCACTGCAGAAATGGATCAAACGCAAACTGCATAGGTGTGAACCTACCCTAAGGGACCCAGCTAAGCCCTACCTACACAGTGTTCACAGTATCTGCAGTAGCAATTTGACTCTTAAGAAACATCCGTGATACTTGCTGTCACACCAGACAAGGATATGACAGAGATTGCAATATGGTAACGTTCTTTAGAGACAGGGATTTTTTAAGTTCTTATATAAAGCAGGGGTCTCCAAACATTCTAAACATAAGGCCGGTTTACTGTCCTTCAAAATTTAGGGGGGCCGGAATGTGGCCAGAGGGAGTAGAAAATGTCCTGGTGTCAGTGAGAGTAAATAATGTTACCTCTTTGATATAAGGGGGAGGAACAGTGACCCATCATTGGTGTCAGTGGGAGAAATAGTGCCACATCATTGGTGCCACTTGAAGAGATAGTGCCCAAAGGGCCAGACAAATGCAGGCAGAGGGCTATATCCGGCCCCTGGGCCGCAGTTTGGAGACCACTGATTTAAAGAATTAAGAGAATCGGCATAATGATTTTAAAATATAATTTTAATTAAAGATTGCAAAAATGTTCACAGAAAAAAATATTACTAAATAGACAATTTCTACAGTAAAATTAATAGGAATAAAGGTGAAAAGGGTTTTGCCTGGTCTTTGGTTCTGATAGTCCAGTTCAAAGTAGGATAAATTCTGACAGATTCCTGCAATATTTCAAAGGATAAATGAGAGCTCCAACTGTTAATTGCAACAGCTTTTTGTGGACACTGTCACAAAGCCCACCCCACCCAATCAAAGGGTGAGGGGATTGGGGTAGGAGGACTAAAGTGCCTATGATATTTTTGCAAAACTCCCCACCCAGCCAAATGTTTATCACTTCAGATGGCCAGGTTCTTCATTCCAACAGCCAATATAATATTGAAATGAAGGAAATTGTTATTTGAAAGAGACTAAATATGATACACATTAAATGTACAGATCTCATATAGCATTTATTGTGACCAATTAGCTTTCTGTACAGCATAGCCTACTTATGTTTGTTCTTCAATTGTTGTCAATGTAATGTTATTAGAAAAGGATGTATAAAATATATATTGTCTACAAAATGCAGCAGACATTCTGACACTAGGGGGGAACTATCTTGGTGTCGCTGACACCCCAGTGACACCAATACAGTGATCAGTGCTAAAAAAAAGCACTGACACTGTACTAATGACAGTGGGCAGGGAGGAGTTAATGTGAGGGGTGATCAAAGGGTTAACTTTGTGCTGGGAGTGTTTTACTAGGGGGCAAGGGGTGTGTGCTTTACTGAACTGTACACAGCCATCCAGAGCAGTGTGCTGGAGCTGACAGGAAAGAAGATTGTTTGTAAACAAAACAATCTTCCTCCCCGTCAGAGATGCTCGGTAATCACCGGTCGCCCACGGGTAATTACCGGGCAGCACCCGGTGATTGACATCCGCGGTCACGAATGACGGCGCGGGTAGGGCGCATGCGCGGCTCACACGCGCCCCCTACCCGGAAATGAAGAGTGACATATATAAGTGATTCTGCGCAAAGGTGCCGCCCTGTAGCAGTATATCTGCTATAGGGCGGTCCTTAAGTGGTTAAAGTGTTACTAAACCTCGGACCCTGCATTCACTATATCTGGTCTCCCAGGACCCTGCATTCACTATATCTGGTCTCCCCGGACCCTGCATTTACTATATCTGGTCTCCCCGGACCCAGCATTCACTATGTCTGGTCTCCCCGGACCCTGCATTCCCTATATCTGGTCTCCCCGGACTCTGCATTCACTATATCTGGCCTCCCCGGACCCTGCATTCGCTATATCTGGTCTCCCCAGACCCTGCATTCACTATATCCGGTCTCCCCGGACCCCGCATTCGCTATATCCGGTCTCCCCGGACCCCGCATTCACTATATCCGGTCTCCCCGGACCCTGCATTCAATATATCCGGTCTCCCCGGACCCCGCATTCACTATATCCGGTCTCCTCGGACCCCGCATTCACTATATCCGGTCTCCCCGGACCCCGCATTCACTATATCCGGTCTCCCCGGACCCCGCATTCACAATATCCGGTCTCTCCGGACCCCGCATTCACTATATCCGGTCTCCCCGGACCCCGCATTCACTATATCCGGTCTCCCCGGACCCCGCATTCACAATATCCGGTCTCTCCGGACCCCGCATTCACTATATCCGGTCTCCCCGGTCCCGAAATATTCACCTGCAGTGAATGTATATTGACTGTCAGTTTCACTGCTTTATAAATTTGTACCTATGTGTTTTTTTTACTGTTCCAGTAAGGTAAGTGGATTTCCTCCATCACATGCTGTTTGAAAACATTATCTTGAATTTACATTTGTGCTCACATTAGCCTGTTATCAGGTTTTGGTGACCGCACCTTCTCCCCGTAGCTATCAGAAACCAAACAAGTCTGATTCAGCTGTGGCGGGGTGTTAATCATTAATTATGTAATAAAGGAGGAATTTTTCCTTTCAATGTTGAGGTGCAAGGCAGCTAGGGAAAAGGTGGGGTTCAGGCTAAAGGCATTCTGGGAGTCTGCCAGCTTTTCATATGGGGTGTGAAACTGGAGTCCCCTAGGCAATGTGGGACAGCACTATGGCTTAGAGGTTAGTACTTCTGCTTTATTGCACTGGGGTCCCTGGTTTAAATCCCAGTTAGAAACTATCTGCATGGAGTTTGCATGTTCCCCCCGTGTTTGTTTGAGGTTTCTTCTGACACTCCAAAGATATGCTAGTAGGGTAGTTGGCTCTGGCATGTGAGACCTTAGATTGTAAGCTCCTTAGGGCCGGAGACTAATGTGAAGGTACATTTTCAGGACTATACAAATATATGTATTAAATACATTTCAAACTTCATTTGAAGATATGAAATTTCTGAATTTACAAAAAAAAAAAAAAAATTATATATATATATATTTACAATAAATAATCAATATTCATAACATATACACTATATTGCCAAAAGTATTGGGCCAGTCCTCCAAATCATGTAATTCAGGTGTTCCAATCACCTCCATGGCCACAGGTGTATACAATCCAGCCCCTAGGCATGCAGACTGCTTCTACACACATTTGTGAAAGAATGGGTCGCTCTCAGGAGCTCAGTGACTCCAAGTGTGGTACAGTGATAGGTTGCCACCTGTGCAATAAGTCCATCCGTGACATTTCCTGGCTACTAAATATTCCACAGTCAGCTGTTAGTGGGATTATATCAAAGTGGAAGCAACTGGGAACAGCAGCAACTCAGCCACCAAGTAGTAGGCCACGTAAATGACAGAGCGGGGTCAGCGCATGCTGAACAGCACAGTGCACAGAAGTCGCCAACTGTCTGCAGAGTCAATAGCTAAAGACCTCCAAAATGTATCCAGAAAACAGAAAAGTGTAGAATCTGCTCCTATTATGATTACTATGAGTTATGTTTAATGGTGATTGGAACACCTGAATCCAATGATTTGGGGGGGGGGTCCCAATACTTTTGACAATATAGTGTATATTTAAGTCTTCGAAGATGACTGTCCCTGGATGCGTCCAATGATGATCATCTGTCCCTAACACCAGGTAATGATTCCTTATGCGATTACTTCTGAACACCAGCGGACAGCTGCGGCTGCCATCAGCCTGTCATTGCTCTGTACAGGCTTCCCGACCACGACTCTCCACACACAACAGGACTCACCGACACAATTTAACATAAGATACTTGCTGCACCACGGCTGATCTGGTCTGTGTTTTTTGTGCATCCAAAATGCACAGAAAGTAGCTTATATGGCTGTCAACATCATAGTTCACAGCAGTGCTTGTAGTTCCAGTGCGTTCTGGTTTCAGAAAAAAAAGTAGAACAGGCTGCATTTTTCCTGCACAGAACTGAACTAGAACGCAGTAAAATGCATAAAAAACACACGGAAAAGCACTGGAATGCACATGTCCCTATTTGAATTGAAGAAAAATAGAGGGGTATAATTGAACTGGAATGCTTAAAACCGCAATGGAACGCACCAAAAATGCATCAAAGACTTGCATGAAAAAAACAAATCCAGAATACATCTGGACTGCGTTTCTATAGTGTGAACCGGCCCTAAAAGTCTTAGAAAAAGCCAAACCGGTATTAGGGGTTCACCAGCCCCCTGAACCACTTCCCATCCAGCCCATGTACATAAACGGCCAGACAGGAGCAGTGCAGGGGCGGGTGGCCATTTATAAACGTCCTCCCGCTTTCCTGCTTGTGCGCGCTCTGGACTCAGCGGAACACCGATCGCTGTACGGGACCTCTGTGTGAGGTCCCGATCATGTAATCACTGATTGGCCAATCGGTGATCACAGGAATAGCAGTAAGCAAGATGTCACTTCCTGACATCATTGCTTACTACATGTGAAATCTGTGAATGATCACCGAGGTCACATGGTACAAGGCTATTCACAACAGCCTTGTACCAAGTGACAAGCTGTGACCAATCACAGCTCACACAGTATTTCTCAATGGCTGCAGGAATGCAGCCAGAGAGAAGGAGAAATTATTGTTTTTATAGGTGTAAAAGCAATCAGTGTAAAAAAAAAAAATCTTCATCACCCCCCACAAGTAGTACAGGTGACACTGTAATGCTGGGGTGACAGTATGTTAAAAAAAAAACATAAATAATAATATAAAAAAATAAATATATAACAAAAAAAATTAAAATCCCAGTGGTGAATAACTACCACCAAAATAAAGTTTTATCTGTCTCAAAAAAATGCTAAAAAATTCATATGGGTACAGTGTTGCATGACTGCGCAATTGTCATTCAAAGTGTGATAGCACTGAAAGCTGAAAATTGGCCTGGACAGGAAGGGGGTGAAAGTGTCCAGACTTGAAGTGGTTAATAAAACTAAAGGATCTGATAAATACATATAAATGTTTCACTTGATAAAAACTTAGACACACACTAAATGTATATCACAAGTTCATACTTCAAAAGCGAAAAACATAAGACACGGTAATAATAAATGAATACATTAAAATTATAATAATTTCAAATAATAACAATAATAAATAAAGATAGATAGATAGATAGATAGATAGATAGATAGATAGATAGATAGATAGATAGATAGATAAGTGGATAATAATAATAGAAAATTAAAATAATAATAACAATAATAAATATCTATAGCTTTTTATATAAGTAGATAGCTATATTATTACATAAATATATACTCGTACATAAACAAATAAATACATAAATAAAACCTGTTAATAAAATACATACTAATAATCCATGTGTGACTTTTTTTAATTTATATTTTGTGAATTTCTCTCTTAGGAGACAGTCATGTTATAATTAAATGCATGTATTCCAAAGACGTGGTTCAGAGGCGTCCATCCTGTGGAAGTGGATGGGTTTGTGTCATGGGGGACACAAATAATATGTTATCTGCTGGAAGTGTCACCAACCTGCCGGGTTTATGGGGACGTACCCAGCAATTAACTGGAATCTGGAGGAGCTGTAAAAGTGGATAATTTTGGCATACGTCAAGGCGGAAGATACATTTAATGGTAGGGGGTTGAGATGGAGTGCAGAAATCCCTTCTCTGCCTTTGTAAAAAACAAATAAATAAAAGCAAAAAAACATCACAACGCAGATTATCAGGACAAACGTGTTTGTGTGGCTGACTCGGATCCTGTTGGTTCAGCCCAAAATTGGGCACTCAAAACATTCCTCTGGCTGAGACCAGATAAGGGCCAGCACCGCTCCTTCATCGCTCTTCTATCGCTCCTCCATGGCTCTTCTATCGCTCCTCCATGGCTCTTCTATCGCTCCTCCATGGCTCTTCTATCGCTCATCCATCGCTCCTCCAACGCTCTTCTATCGCTCCTCCATCGCTCCTTCATCGCTCTTCTATCGCTCCTCCATGGCTCTTCTATCGCTCCTCCATCGCTCCTCCATGGCTCCTCCATCCCTCTTCTATAGCAAGAAAACATTACAACGCAGATTATCAGTTCAAATGTGTTTGTGTGGCTGACTCAAATCTGTTGGTTCAGCCCAAAACTGGGCACTCCGGGGAATCAAAACATTCCTCTGGCTGAGATCAGATAAGGGCCAGCACCGCTCCTTCATTGCTCCTCCATCGCTCTTCTATCGCTCCTCCATCGCTCTTCTATCACTCATCCATCGCTCTTCTATCGCTCCTCCATCGCTCTTCTATTGCTCCTCCATTACTCCTCCATCGCTCTTCTATTGCTCCTCCATGGCTCTTCTATCGCTCCTCCATGGCTCCTCCATCCCTCTTCTATGGCTCCTCCATTGCTCCTCCATCGCTCTTCTATCGCTCCTCCATCGCTCCTCCATCGCTCTTCTATCGCTCCTCCATTGCTCTTCTATCGCTTCTGCATCACTCTTCCATCACTCTTCCATCGCTCTTCCATCGCTCTCCTATCGCTCCTCCATCACTCTTCTATCGCTCCTCCATCGCTCCTCCATCGCTGTTCTATTGCTCCTCCATTGCTCTTCTATCGCTTGTGCATCACTCTTCCATCGCTCTTCTATCGCTTTTCCATCGCTCTTCTATTGCTTCTCCATCGCTCCTCCATCGTTCCTCCATCACTCTTCTATCACTGCTCACTAGCAGAAATATTATTGTCAATACATTACAATGCAACATTTACTTATAATAAATCTCTAGCCAAACTTTCTTTAAATCTGGCCTCCGGCCTTCCCTTCAGTCTTGCACAGTTGTACCGTCTCCCCTCTTGGACTGAAATTGCTTACTCTGATTTCACTGCACACTGTGGGCCTCTCATAATGTGCATTAGAATTCGCAGTATAGAGCCCACCTCAATTCCTGACTGGAGGATGTCCAGCATCATCTAACACTTTCCTCCCCAGCCTGACTGTTCCTGGCCCTCCCCTTTTATTCATTGGATTTTCGTTTTTTCCAATCATGGAGGCTCTCTATTTATATTTAAACTATATTTATGATCTATATTATGTATTATCTATTATTATTATTAACTATATTATATATTATCTATATTTTAAATTATCTGTATTTAAATACAGTCTGCCTAGGAACGCCCTCCCTTCCAGTTTGCCAGCCACATTTGATATCTGCATAGCTCCTCCCAGGAGCAGGCCCACTGCTTAGGGTTCTGGAGAGCAATACTGAGGCAGGGTGCTGTGATGTTTTCAAGAATATATGTACAGCACCCTGCTGGCTCCTCCCTAGCAGCCATGATCTGCCTGCATTGCAGAAAGAAGAACAGAGATATCACTGGGTATAAAATTAGTAATGAGGGCTCATTCACACCAGAAGGCAGTGCAAGAAACCTACATTCTATGAGCGTGTCCTGTACAGCCTTCAAAGTGCACTGGGTGTGCAATCTGCTACAGGTATCAATATATTCCTAACAACAGCCCAAATGCAGATCGCAAACATAGTGCGTTTGCCTGTACTGGATTGCATGGTACCCGCAGTACCATGTGATCCTATGCAGCGTGTTTATGAAAAGTAGTGCATGCACTACTTTTGTTGTGATTCAGTGCAATTGTAGTGCTTTCAAATGATTGGGCTGGAAATTGCACTGCACTGAATCGCACAGGAGCGCGGCCTGCAGGATTCAGGTGTGAACCGATCCTGAAAATAGAAAGGTTTTATTAAAAAATGTTATTAGTATGGTAACAAGGGGGGAAGGAGGAACCAGGGAAAGCAAAACAAAAACAAGTATTACTAAACCCCGGACCCTGCATTCACTATATCTGGTCTCTTTGGACCCTGCATTCACTATATCTGGTCTCCCCGGACCCTGCATTCACTATATCTGGTCTCCCCAGACCCTGCATTCACTATATCTGGTCTCCCCAGACCCTGCATTCACTATATCTGGACTCCCCGGACCCTGCATTCACTATATCTGGTCTCCCCGGACCCTGCATTCACTATATCTGGTCTCCAGGGACCCTGAATTCACTATATCTGGTCTCCCCGGACCTTGCATTCACTATATCTGGTCCCCCCGGACCCTGCATTCACTAGATCTGGTCTCCCCGGACCCTGCATTCACTATATCTGGTCTCCCCAGACCCTGCATTCACTATATCTGGTCTCCCCGGACCCTGCATTCACTATATCTGGTCTCCCCGGTCCTTGCATTCACTATATCTGGTCCCCCCGGACCCTGCATTCACTAGATCTGGTCTCCCCGGACCCTGCATTCACTAGATCTGGTCTCCCCGGACCCTGCATTCACTATATCTGGTCCCCCCGGACCCTGCATTCACTAGATCTGGTCTCCCCGGACCCTGCATTCACTATATCTGGTCTCCCCGGACCCTGCATTCCCTATATCTGGTCTCCCCGGACCCTGCATTCACTATATCTGGTCTCCCCGGACCCTGCATTCACTATATCTGGTCCCCTGGACCCTGCATTCATTATATCTGGTCTCCCCTGACCCTGCATTCACTATATCTGGTCTCCCAGGACCCTGCATCAGGGGCCGACTGACCATTTGGAAACTCGGGCGCTGCCCGAGGGCCCGTGATCAGTAGGGAACCCCATGAGATGCCCCTGGTACCTTTTTCATAGGCCTTTGTGAGTTTGGGCAAGGACACAGGGGCCCCATGATCCCCTATTGCCCGGGGGCTCAGTAGAGGACCCCATGAGATGCCCCTGGTACCTTTTTCATAGGATTTTTTGGGTTTGGGCAAGGACACAGGGGCCCCATGATCCCCTATTGCCCAGGGGCCCCATGAGTTGTCAGTCCACCCCTGCCCTGCATTAACTATATCTGGTCTCCCCGGACCCTGCATTCACTAGATCTGGTCCCCCCGGACCCTTCATTCACTATATCTGGTCTCCCTGGACCCTGCATTCACTATATCTGGTCCCCCCGGACCCTGCATTCACTATATCTGGTCCCCCTGGACCCTGCATTCACTATATCTGGTCTCCCAGGACCCTGCATTCACTATATCTGGTCCCCCCGGACCCTGCATTCACTATATCTGGTCTCCCCAGACCCTGCATTCACTATATCTGGTCTCCCCAGACCCTGCATTCACTATATCTGGTCCCCCCGGACCCTGAATTCACTATATCTGGTCTCCCCGGACCCTGCATTCCCTATATCTGGTCCCCCCGGACCCTGCATTCACTATATCTGGTCTCCCCGGACCCTGCATTCACTATATATTCCCCTCCCCTCTGAAGCACGGGCACATCACTCCCATACTTAAAAAACCCTCCCTGGATCCCACCGACCTGAACAACCTTAGACCCATCTCCCTGCTGCCATTTACATCCAAACTCCTTGAGCGCTTAGTCTATAATCGCCTGAGTTCCCACATCACCGACAACAACCGCCTTGATCCCCTACACTCCACCGAAACTGCCTTACTCAAACTCTCCAACGACCTGCTAACCGTCAAAGCTAATAGCCACTACTCAGTGCTCCTACTCCTCGACCTCTCTGCGGCTTTCGACACAGTCGACCACCCCCTCCTCTTCAAAAAACTACACTCTCTTGGCCTCAGAGACTCCGCTCTCTCCTGGCTCTCTTCCTATCTATCGCAGTGCTCCTTCAGTGTTACCTATAACACTGCCACCTCGCCCTCTCTATTTGGGTCCCTTAAGGTTCTGTCCTCGGCTCCTTCTCTTCTCCATCTACACCTCCTCCCTTGGCCAACTGATACACTCTCACGGCTTCAACTACCATCTCTATGCCGATGACACTCAAATCTATCTCTCTACCCCTCGCCTCACCCCTTCAGTCTCTGCCCGAATCACTAGCCTACTGAACGACATATCAGACTGGATGTCACTCCACTTCCTCAAATTAAACCTTTCCAAAACCGAGCTCCTAGTTTCCCCCCCCCCCCCCCTTACGTCTCCATCAGTCCCACCCCGCAAGCCAGAGTACTAGGTGTCATTCTAGACTCCAATCTGTCCTTTCAGCCCCAGGTCCAATCGCTGACAAACTCATGTAGACTTCACCTCCGCAACATCTCCAAAATACATCCATTCCTAACCCCAGAAACTACTGAGCAACTCATCCAATCCCTTATTATATCACGCCTCGACTACTGTAACTCCCTCCTCACTGGCTTACCTCACCACAGGCTATCCCCGCTTCAGTCTATCTTGAATGCTGCGGCCAGACTCATCCACCTTACTAACCGGTCCGTATCCGCCACCCCTCTCTGCCAATCCCTCTCCCGATTGCCCAACGCATATAATTCAAAATGCTAACACTAACGTACAAAGCTGTCCATAATTCTGCCCCAAACTACATCACCAACCTGATATCCAAATACCACCCAAAACGCACTCTCCACTCCTCACAAGGCTTCCTACTCTCTAGTTCCCTGGTCTCCTCCTCCCATGCCCATCTCCAGGACTTCTCCAGGGCTTCCCCCATCCTCTGGAACTCCCTACCCCAATCCATCAGACTATCACCTACTCTTCTCTCCTTTAGGCGCACCCTGAAAACCCACCTCTTCAGGGAAGCCTACCCCGCCCTCAGCTAATTGCCGATCTCCTCCACTCTTCCTACCACTCCATCCCCCACAGCTATTTCCTCCTGTACCACTATCCCCTCCCTCCTAGATTGTAAGCTCCAAGGAGCAGGGCCCTCAATCCCCTCGTGTATTGAATTGTATTGTTACTGTACTGTCTTGTGTACTGTCTCCCATTATAATGTACAGCGCTGAGCAAACTGTTGGTGCTATATAAATCCTGTATAATAATAATAACAAGCATGCTTTGCTGCATATACAGACTGATTGTACTGTTGTGGGTTTAGGAACACTTTAACTTTAGCATTATGCCAAGCCTCCATTCACACTTGTGTGACCTCATGTGACTTTGGACACCTAAACTCGCATGACCAGTCACAATCCATTGTTTTCAATAGCACATGTTCAGAATCATGCGAATTAAAGTTGCCTAAACGTTGAAAAGGTTCCTGCATTACTTTGATACAACTTGAGTGCCAGAGAGTGTAAAGCCGCATCAAAGTCATATCAAATTCAAGTCAAAGTCACATCAAATTCACACTCCAAAGTCACACTGGACAGGTGTGAACACAGCCTAATGGTTGGAATGGTGCAACTTGCTACAAAGTTACAATGTTTCAGTCTGATCACTGGGGGAGAGGAGACTGAGGAAATGCTTCCTCCTGCCTGCAGCAGACTGATGACATCATCTCAGGCTAGGCAAAGTCACCACCTGGAGTTGATGGATGAATTTTTAATGGTAACAGGTGGAGCTTTTCTGAAAATTGATACCATGCTGTATTTTGTGACGTCAGGAATGTATTCATACAGACTTGTACATTTCCGAGAGATCCAATGTAATGGTCGGTCAGGAACTAATTGATCGCTCCCCATTCTGTCTGTCCGCTCACTAATACTAAATCGCCGCAGGACGCAGGTAAACAGCGCTCACCTCCCCAACGGCGGGCGATATCAGTGACTCACAGCTCTCTCCCTGCAGCACAATAGCCGGAGAGATAACAGGTTTCACACTCCGCCAGAGTCGGTCAGAGGACTCCACGTCCACCATAATGCTCCGCAAATACTTCATCCTCCTTCTAATCGCCTTTATTTCAGGTAAGACTCCAGCCTCTAAATCTACGATATACTAAACATGGAAGACCTGTAAAATCAATGTGTTACATATTACCTATGAAGGCAGCAGTATGGGGCGGATGGGGAAAAGGCAAATCGTATTACGAATATCTTCACACTGCCATTGCTCAGTAATCATCAGTGGAAAATCTGCGGTCTTGATCAAATCTTTGATATTTGAGAAGTGCAGAGAAGCTGCTCTAATGAAACATGGTGACTGTCCAACATGGCGTCCAGAGGAAATCTGATAATACCTGTGGAACTCTGATGGATGTGGTGGGAACACTTTAATTTGTGAACTGCTGCAGGTCCACCTGCTCTTTTGCTGATGTTATTTATTTATTTCAGGTACTTATATAGCGCCGTCCATTTACACAGCACTTTACATATATATTGTACATTCACATCAGTCCCTAACCCTCAAGGGGTGTACAATCTAAGGTCCCTAACTCACATTCATACATACACATACTAGGGACAATTTAGACAGGAGCCAATTAACCTACCAGCATATCTTTGGAGTGTGGGAGGAAACCCACGCAGGCACAGGGAGAACATGCAAGCTCCAGGCAGGTGGTGCTGTGGCTGGGATTTGAACCAACGACCGTAGTACTGCCAGGCGGAAGTGCTAACCATTTAGCCACTGTGCTGCCCATGTTGATTGAATGTCTGCAGATGTGTTTTGTGTAGTGATTGTACGGCAATGTGATGGGGATAATAATCAAACAATGCTGAGAAGGAATTACCCAATGGCACAATTTAGGCAACAGTGGAAGTAGAAACAAAGGAATCCTTTAATGTAGAACTCAGGCTCCATTCACACTCAGGGCTGCTGTTAGAAACCACGGGGCCCCATACATCCAGGGCCCCCCCCCTTAAAAAGTTTACTATGTCTCAGTTATGATTGAACACAGTGAGTGACCAGTACTGAGCACTCATTGTATACATTCATGAAAGATAGGGGCTGGTAAATGTGACATATTTTCCAGACCCTTCCCCCACTCTCCATCCTGAAGGATCCTATTGTGTGCTTGCAGCTGCCGGTGGGGGCCTGGGCAGCAGGGGGAAATAGTGCACAGGGAGGATGGGTGTGGCAGGGGGGCAATTACTGGAACCGATCCCCTGTATGGCTCTCTCTGCAGCAGCTGAGTTTTAATTTATTGTGGGGAAAACAGATTGGTTGGCCAGTAAATCTTGGTTTCACCAGACAGGAAGTGAGGGGAAATCTCCAACAGGGATACAGACAGAAATATAGAAATGACGGGGTACTATCCTTCCCCTACACTACTAAAGGAAAACATTTTTATTTCTGTCTGTGTTACCATTGGACAGTTCCCCTCCGATCCTGGCCGCTAAAACGTTGTCAGCAGGACAGGAAGTGAGGATAAATCTCTTGGAGCCTTGGACAGCAGTAAACACCCAACAAGGCTTCTCCACTCCATCCAAAATTAGAAAACAAATGTGGGTCGGCATCAGGGGCGGACTGATAACTCATGGGGCCCCCGGGCAATACGGGATCATGGGGCCCCTGTGTCCTTCCCCAAACTCAAAAAAGCCTATGAAAAAGGTACCAGCGGCATCTCATGGGGCCCCCTACTGACCCAGGGCCCTCGGGCAGTGCCCGAGTTTCCAAATGGTCAGTCTGCCCCTGGTTGGCATTCACTATAAAGCATAACTCCAGCCATGAATGTTCTGCTTCCAATAGTGTTTATTAGGTTTTTTTGTTTTATTTTTATTGCTTTTAATATTATAAATACAAAAGTTTACCACACAATAAGTCCATACAATTTTCATAAACAATATTTTCATAACATCCCAGTCCCCCCCTCCCTCTCCTATCTTCCAGCCCCCCCCCCCCTCCTTTTGGTCACTTCTTATTTTAAATCTCTTTCTTCCTATTCCTCTATTTTAATTCCTGAGATCTTTTTTTTATCATTCCACTTTCCTTCTCTATCTGTCACTAACTAGGATTGAGTATATCCTCAATGTTTAAAAAAAACGTCCAACTTTCCCAGATTTTCTTACATTTTTCAACTTTATCTTCTCCAATATAATACAATTCCTCCGTCCTGTATATATATTCCACTCTATTTATCCAGTCTTTAATTTTTGGCATTTCCTGAAGCTGCCAAAATTTCGGAATCAACTCTTTTGCTGCATTTATAAAGTGAAATGTCATTGTGTTCTTATATTGCGTCACCATAAGATCTGTATTATGAAATAGGCAAACCCAGGGATCCTTCAATACACTAACCCCCTTTATCTCCTGTATTTGTTGTATGATTCCCTGCCAAAATTGCTGTATTTTGGGGCACTCCCACCATATATGTGCCATAGTTATTATATTATTATTATTATTATACAGGATTTATATAACGCCAACAGTTTGCGCAGCGCTTTACAAAATGAAGGTAGACATTACAATACAATTTGGTACAAGAGGAAACAGAGGGCCCGGCTCGTTAGAGCTTACAATCTAGGAGGAAGGGTTGAGTGATACAAAAGGTAATAGCTGTGGGGGATGAGCTGATGCAGGAAATAAATGGTGGTTTACTAGTTAGAAGCAGGATAGGCTTCTTTAAAGAGAAAGGTTTTCAGGGATCGTCTAAAGGTGGATAGATTAGGAGACAGCCAGACAGATTGGGGTAGGGAGTTTCATAGGATGGGAGAAGCTCAAGAGAAGTCCTGGAGGCGAGCATGGGAGGAGGTCACATGGGAACTAGAGAGCAGAAGGTCTTGGGAGGATTGAAGAGAGCAGTTTGGTTGATATTTTGAGACCAGGTTGGTGATGTAGCTGGGGGGCAGAGTTGTGGATGGCTTTGTAAGTTGTTGTTAGTATTTTAAATTTTATTAATTGGGCGCGTGGAAGCCAGTGGAGGGATTGGCAGAGAGGGGTGGCAGACACTGAATGGTTGGTAAGGTGGATGAGCCTGGCAGCAGTATTCATGATGGACTGGAGGGGGGATAGCCTATGTAAAGGTAACCCTTCTTCCCGCACCCCCTCCAACACAAAGGTGAATTCCCTGATCGTTGATTGTGTGCCACACTAGGTGTAAATCAGTAAACATTTGTAATTCCTTTCTACTGTATTCATATCCACTTGTTCCTTTCATTTTGTTCCTAATTCCTTTTCCTATTTTACCAAGAACGGTGGAGAAGTAGATTCAAATATACCAGTTAGTATCATATATGCGAGAGGTAACATGTTTTTGCATCCTATCTGTACTAAAAAATTATTCAAATGGATCCATGTCCTCCACCGTTCTTAGTGGCTGCGGGAGTGCTGTAACAAAATGTCTTCATTTGTGAGAACGCCATTCATCTAACCTTGAAAATATTTCCTTCTTATTTGTTAGCTCTCTAAAAGTACACAATTCCCCTTTATCGGTGATATCTTTTAAACGTGCATTTCTATCTTTTATCCATTTACCTGTGATATCCTCTTTCCCTGAGGGGAAGAATTCTGTTCCCCCCAATGGGATTAATAGTGAATTATACTCCCACCCCCTTTGTTTATGTATTCTATCCCATATCCTAAAAACATTTCATGTTAAGGTGTTTTTATTTCCAGAAAGATTCCTAAACTGTTGTGGCAGCCAAATAATCTTATCTAACTGTGACTCACTCAGTGTATTTTCTATCCTTACCCAACTTTTTCCCCGTGAATTATACTTCCAATCTACCATTCGTGAAATCAACACCGCAAAATAATATCTCCTAAAATCCACCACATTTAGACCCCCATTCATTCTGTCTTTACACAGTACCTCATAATTAACTCTTGGTCTTTTATTTGCCCAGATATATTTGAGCATCATCCTTTTTATTGTCTCAAAAAAAGACCACGGCAAATATATTGGGAGCATTTGAAATTTATACAGGACCTTTGGGACTATCAACATTTTTAACAAATTTATACGACCAGTCTAAGAGAGCGATCCAAAAGATATTTTCCTCAGATCATTTTTCAATTCGTTTATCATAGGATTATAATTTTTCTGATATATGTTCTGTAAGGAGAGGGTTAATTTTACACCTAAATAACTCAATTCCTCTTCTTTCCAAACAAAGGGAAAGACTTTCTGCAATATCTGTTTATCTGTCTTTGGAACGTTAATAATTAATATCTCTGATTTTGAGGGATTCATTTTCAAATTTGATAGTTCTCCATAGTGTCTTAACATTTTCATTAGGTTGGGTAGGGTTTCTCTGGGATTTTCTATATAAAATAACATGTCATCTGCATAAGCCGCTACCTTATGTTCTATGTCACCTATCAAGATTCCCTTTACATCTATATTATTTAACTAATAGCGGTTCCAAAGATATAATAAAAAGTAAGGGAGAAAGTGGGCATCCTTGTCTAGTTCCATTATACATTTTGAAGGGCTGTGACAGAACACAGGACACGTTAACTTTAGCTATATAACGTTTTAATCCATTGTGTCATCCCAGCATCTCCTTCAGTGTCTCCCAGGGTAGCACCGCCGCCCCCACACAAGGGGTACCCCCCCACTCGATGTCCGGTGTCTCCAGAGACCCAGGGGAATTCGGGGACTTAAAGTGTTACTAAACCGACAACAGTAAAATCAGTCTGTATATGCAGTAAAGCATGCTTGTTATATTCACTGTGGAACCTAAGGGGTTAATCCTCTGCATTGTGTAAAAAGGCTGTTTCATCCTGACTTCTCTGATCCTTCTCTTGTTCAAATGACCACCTGATACAAACCGAATCCATAGCCCCATGCACATGCTCAGTTTGTTGTGTATTGCTAGAGTTTTGTTTTTTTTTTCTTGGGAGAGTGCATGTGATCAGCACAGGGCCAATCAACACGGTCCAGACAGAGGTCTATGATATTCTGCAAGTGTCACTTGCCCTCAGTTCACATCTGTGTAGGTGGTGCCGCTGTGGGACCCGCACAAATGCCTGCAGCCGTACCACCCACACAGAGAAATGCAGGACAAGTGGGCAGGTATCAATAATTCTAATTACACGGCACCCGCACTGGAAGTCGCAACCGTACTGGGAACCTTGGTTTCCATGCAGGGACTTCTTCCCTGCATGTCCCAGGGCACATGAGTCCATTCAATTAAATGTGCTCTTGTTCCTGTGCAAATTGTGGCCCATACAACCGCACAGATGTGAACCAGGGCTTAGCGAATACAATGAATCCATGTATTGTTTCACTGTATTTATTATATCATGCATGCGTAGATCATAATATCTGAATATGATATCACTTAAAGTGTTGCTAAACCCCGGACCCTGCATTCACTATATCCGGTCTCCCCGGACCCTGCATTCACTATATCCGATCTCCCCAGACACTGCATTCACTATATCCGGTCTCCCCGGACCCTGCATTCACTATATCCGATCTCCCCAGACACTGCATTCACTATATCCGATCTCCCCGGACCCTGCATTCACTATATCCGGTCTCCCCGGACTCTGCATTCACTATATCTGGTCTCCCAGGACCCTGCATTCACTATATCTGGTCTCCCCGGACCCTGCATTCACTATATCTGGTCTCCCCGGACCCTGCATTCACTATATCCGGTCTCCTCGGACACTGCATTCACTATATCCGGTCTCCCCGGACCCTGCATTCACTATATCCGGTCTCCCCGGACCCTGCATTCACTCTATCCGGTCTCCCTGGACACTGCATTCACTATATCCACTCTCCCCGGACTCTGCATTCACTATATCCGGTCTCCCCACACCCTGCATTCACTATATCTGGTCTCCCAGGACTCTACATTCACTATGTCTGGTCTCCCAGGACCCTGCATTCACTATATCCGGTCTCCCCACACCCTGCATTCACTATATCTGATCTCCCCGGACCCTGCATTCACTATATCTGGTCTCCCCGGACCCTGCATTCACTATATCTGGTCTCCCCACACCCTGCATTCACTATATCTGGTCTCCCAGGACCCTGCATTCACTATATCTGGTCTCCCAGGACCCTGCATTCACTATATCTGGTCTTCCACAGTACACAGAACATGGAAATGCATTTTTTTTTAGTAAATATAAACTGCTAAATACCTTTTCTCATCAGCAGTATAGAGCAGTCTTGTGTCTCCCTGGACCATGCATTCACTATATCTGATCTCCCCGGACCCTGCATTCACTATATCCGGTCTCCCTGGACACTGCATTCACTATATCCACTCTCCCCGGACTCTGCATTCACTATATCCGGTCTCCCCACACCCTGCATTCACTATATCTGGTCTCCCAGGACTCTACATTCACTATGTCTGGTCTCCCAGGACCCTGCATTCACTATATCCGGTCTCCCCACACCCTGCATTCACTATATCTGATCTCCCCGGACCCTGCATTCACTATATCTGGTCTCCCCGGACCCTGCATTCACTATATCTGGTCTCCCCACACCCTGCATTCACTATGTCTGGTCTCCCAGGACCCTGCATTCACTATATCTGGTCTCCCAGGACCCTGCATTCACTATATCTGGTCTTCCACAGTACACAGAACATGGAAATGCATTTTTTTTTAGTAAATATAAACTGCTAAATACCTTTTCTCATCAGCAGTATAGAGCAGTCTTGTGACGTCTATCAGTGTCCAGCAAAGCACTGGTTAAAGCTTGTAGGAGAAGTTTTCATTCTCCCCTGATTGTCCTATGAGGCTGCCTAACCCCTGACCCTCTGTCTGGACAGTGCTGATTGGCCGTGTGCTGATCATATGCACCCTCCCAAATTAAAAAACAAAAAAAAAAAAACTATCTAGCAATACACACTCAGGCTTCATTCACACTAAGCTTGAGTGTTTTTCAGGCATTTTTTCAAGCATTCTTTTTAGGTGTCTTTGAGCTTTTCTTTGAGCAGATTTGCAGATACTATAGGTGTTTTTCATTTAGGCTTTTTTTGCTATAGCCAATAGAAGTAGCTGCTGTTTAAGCTGAAGACACCTAAAAGAACACGTGAAAAAAACACTCATTCCCACTGTTCAGGCATTTCCCGGTCTATGGGAACAAAAAGGCTTAGATCTGCCTGAAAAGCAGCGCAAGTACTTTTTTGAGCAACAGGTGACAGAATGCTTAAGTGTGAACAGGGGCCATTGGAAATAATGGGAATTTACTTGGTGAGAGTTTCTGAGTGTCGAGCTTCGAGCTAAAAAATGCTCAAGAGTGAATGGGGTCTAAACTGAGCATGTGCAGAGTGACTGCTAGAGCTCTGTGCTATCAGCAGATGGATTGGGGACAGTAGAAGAAGGGGAGGATCAGAGTAGACAGGATCAAACAGCCTTTTTACACAATGCAGTGGATTAGACCCTTTAGGTTCCACAGTGAGTATAACAAGCATGCTTTACTGCATATACAGACTGATTTTACTGTTGTGGGTTTAGTAACATTTAAAAAAAAACTCTCCTAAAAAGTCACTTTTAAGGCACAACAAGAGAGCAGAGATTAAATATGTAATGAGCATATATTGCTGAACCCATGTACATAGATTAATAAGATTCATTTTGGGTTGTCACCAGGACAGGATTCAACTTCTTTGGGGACCCCCAGGTCACCAGAACTAGTGTCCCCATTGGAAGATTTCCCCTCTATTACTTTCCTGGGGGAAACCCAAGCTTTCTTTTACTTTACTGGTAAATAGGACAAATATGGAGGCACAGACAACAATAAAAACTGACGGGGGATGTAATCTATCTGCACGCTATACAAAAATTTTGTTTTTAAAGTTTTGCCTTCAGTTCTAAGTAATGCAGTTGTCAGGGAACATCCAGGTTCATAGTGGCGGAGTTGCTGTGGTCCATAGAGATGTACAGGTAGAGCTGAAGTGGCTGGAGAGATGATGGAATTCGCCTCCCAATGGAGTCTTTTTATATCTCGCTGCTCTCTCCGGAGACGGCAGAATTTTGTGTTCCTTCTTAGCTGAGCCGATTTTTAGATTTTGGAACAGAATATTTTATGATCTGCCGGAAATGGCTATTAAATAATGTATTTCGGGAAAGCTTATTTCGGTAACACTTAATTCTACATTATCTTTGTGAATATTCTTCAATCCCCGTTAGAAGTTTAAACTGGAAAACAGCAGAGAAAAGTGAAGAAAGTAATTTAATGAGAATCCGTCATTACTGGGCTTGTGTAAGCATTTTTTTATGGATTCTTTAAAGACAAAGTCCAGGCAAATGGATAAAATAAAAAAAACCTATAAAGTAAATATAAACTGCTAAATAACTTTTCTCATCAGCAGTTAGAGCAGTCTTGTGACTTCTATCAGTGTCCAACTGAGCACACGTTAAAGCATGTAGGAGTTTTCATTCTGCTCTAGGAGGATGCATAACCCCTGACCCTCTGTCTGGACAGTGCCGATTGGCCCTGTGCTGATCACATGCACTCTCCCAAGAGAAAAAAAACAAAACCTCTCTAGCAGTACACACCGAACTGAGCATGTGCAGAGTTGGCCCTGTGCTGATCACATGCACCCTCCCAAGAAAAAAAAAAACCTCTCCAGCAATACGCACCAAACTGAGCATGTGCAGAATGACTCCACATGATATGTCTTATCAGTAGATAAGTGGAGGACACTGGAATAAGGGGAGAATCAGAGAAGACAGGATCAAACAGCGTTTTTACACAATGTAGATGATTAAACCATTAGGTTCCACAGTGAGTATAACAAGCATGCTATACAGACTGATTTTACTGTTGTGGGTTTAGTAGCACTTTAAGTAACACTTCCAGGTCTTGTCCCTCTCCCAGCCAGTGATTGGATAGTAAAAGGTGAAGCAGCAGACTGATGAGTTGATGATTAGTGGTGTCACCCTTTAGCTGTACAGTGTGAAATACATGATTGGCTGAGTGAAGATGACAAATATTTTGGCAGGGTAGCAGTTCACTTTAAATGATTGCCTGCATTAGGCTGCATTCACACTATCTGCATGCCTGACCATGTCCATCGTGACGAAACGTATAGGGTGGAGTTTGTGACGTCACCACGCATCTTGCAACCAGGAAGTGGTCAGTGTGATTCTCGGGACTGGAGTTTTATATTGATAAGCGATCTGTTTTTAACATTGTGAGTGGTTAGTATTTTTTAAATAACTTATTTCATACGGATTTACGCTATGTGGCTTTTCTGACTCTCTTCATGTCACGGTGAAGTATCCTTTACATTCAGATGAGGTGCTTTTGAAACCATAAGTGGGGAACTGGAAGTGGTTTATGTTTTCCAAAAAGTATACCCATACACAAGCGCATGTGACTCCTTTTATCAATATAGAGTCCACTAGCTCCGGTAAGAATCTTTTTACACTTAAGGTGGCGGTACACTTAAAGCGGAGCTCCACCTGTTTTTTAAAGTTATCCCCATCACAATGCCTACCCACAGTCCATGAATAAATGGTTAATATAATCTTTTATTATTATTATTTGAAAGTACCTTTTTTTCTTAATTTCCATGGCACAGGTTCCCAGCTACCTAAGCGATTGGATCTGGATATCCCAAGGACTCCTGGGATATTGGCGTCCTCGATCCCAGGAGTCTTCAGGCATCTTAAGCATCTAATATCGCGGTATTACCACGGATGCCTGAGTCAGCTAGCTGCATGCTGGATAGCCAGCTGCACTGAAATCCCAGAAATGCATAGGAGCGGGATTCAGATGTCTATATCTGCAAGGGCATTGCATTGGAATAGTGCGTAGCGCAGTGCCACACACCTGGTGTGAACGGGCTCCAAACGACCATTATGATACAACTGTGACCACCATATCAGAAACTTGTCAGATGATTTGTAGTATTTATGTGCTTTTTTTCAGACACCATCTTGTCTGTGACAGTTACAATCCCAGAGAAAGTGGTTGTGGGCAAAGTGGGTGCCAACGTCATCCTGCCATGCACGTACTCCACCACCGTCGGCAATCAGTTTGTGGTGGAGTGGAAATTCGCTCCTGGAAATACTCAGCCAACAAACGGCAAACAGGTCAGTGGCCCTGTTTCCCTCTTTTTAATTGTATATGCTGTATATGTGGCGATTTTTGTACTCCATGCCAGGTAGCTGCACCAAAGCTAAAGAAATCCAAGCTGGTATTAAAGAGCATTCATAGCATATACAGTATGTATTAGTGCTGGTGACCCTTGTCACTGAGATAGAAAGTGATAGGAAAATTAAACTACATTTGTGCTCAAATGTTTGCATACCCTGGCAGAAATCCTGCAATGTTGGCATTGATATTGAAAATAGGACTGATTATGCCAAAAAAACTGTCTTTTATTTAAAGTGTTACTAAACCCACAACAGTAAAATCAGTCTGTATATGCAGTAAAGCATGCTAGTTATACTCACTGTGGAACCTAAGGGGTTTATCCCATGCATTGTGTAAAAATGCTGTTTGATCCTGTCTTCTCTGATCCTCCCCTAATTCCACAGTCTCCAATACATCTGCTGATAGAACAGAGCCTTGGGGGCAAGCTGCACATGTTCAGTTTGGTGTGTGTTGCTAGAGAGTATTTTTTTACTTGGGAGAGAGCATATGAGCAGCACTTGGCCAATCAGCACTGTCCAGACAGAGGGTCAGGGGGGGTCAGCTCTGCTCTGCTGGACACTGATAGAAGTCACAGGACTGCTATACACTGCCGATGAGAAAAGGTATTTAGCAGTTTATATTTACTAAAATAATTGCATTTCCATGTTCTGTGTACTGTGGGAGACCAGATAGAGTGAATGCAGGGTCCAGGGAGATCAGATATAGAGAATGCAGTGTCGTGGGAGACCAGATATAGTGAATGCAGGGTCCAGGGAGATCAGATATAGAGAATGCAGTGTCGTGGGAGACCAGATATAGTGAATGAAGGGTCCGGGAAGAACAGATATAGTGAATGAAGGGTCCGGGGAGAACAGATATAGTGAATGCAGGGTCCGGGGAGACCAGATATAGTGAATGCAGGGTCCGGGGAGATCAGATATAGTGAATGCAGGGTTCGGGGAGACCAGATATAGTGAATGCAGGGTTCGGGGAGACCAGATCTAGTGAATGCAGGGTTCTGGGAGACCAGATCTAGTGAATGCAGGGTCCGGGGAGACCAGATATAGTAAATGCGGGATCTTGGAAGACCAGATCTAGTGAATGCAGGGTCCGGGGAGACCAGATATAGTAAATGCGGGATCCTGGAAGACCAGATCTAGTGAATGCAGCGTCCAGGGCTTAGTAACACTTTAAGTTACAGTTGCAAGAAAAAGTATGTGAACCCCTAGGGATTACTTATGTCTTAAAGGGGTACTTCCCAAGTTAAATACCACATAAAGGGATAGTTCTTGCATAAATCCTTTTGAGGGGCTTCCACCTGTTGCAACCAAGGAGATCTGAATTCTTGTAGTGCACAAACTGGGCCCCAACAAGTGTGCAGAAGATTTCCCACTGCAGTTAAAGGGACATTAGCCTTCCCAATTAAAGAGGTCTTTACTTGCCTGAGACTTGAACCTTGTCATCAGCTTCTGAGGGCCCTAAGTGAGCTAGTCTTACGCTTTAATAGTTTTTTTTTTCTCACTGGGGACATAAACATCTCAAAGTTGAGGCCTCTGGTTCAATTCTGAATTGCAGGACATCCAGAACTGACTTTTTTGCTATATGTGTGCTGATCTTTTCTTAAAGTTACTAAGAGTGATAACTGTTATTACACACCTATAATATTGTGCTGCATTACTGTGCTCATACTTGACTCTAATATAAAGTATTAGTTCACTCTATCCGGAGTGTGAGTCTATTTTCTGGTAATACTGAGTGAGTTTACTCTGGCTAGAGTTGTATGGTGGTGTCAACAGGGGTTGGGCTTTTAGAGTGGGGTCAAGAGTGACAGAAAGCCCAAAAATAACTCAGCAACCCTTAAGGGGGTAGTGCTACAAGTGTGTTGTTGGTTGTCCATGGGAAATATTGTCACTGACTTATCATTCTGTTACTTAGATTTACTATTACTCAGGAGGGTCAACATACAAGCCGGGATCTCAGGCAGACAGACTAAGCAGTGTCCAGAAACAGCCAACCTCCGGAACGGCATCTATCCAGTTGAATAATATCGCCTGGTCAGATAATGGCTCCTACATCTGCGAAGTGAACAACCCGCCAGATTTCAGCGGCACCGGCTCCGGCATTGTACAGCTCTCAGTTCTGGGTAAGATTCAGGAAGTAGAAGGAAGGAGTGAGGAGCTGGATTTCTTGAAGCTGTAGATATTCTCAGGACGTAGGCCATGTAGAGAGAATGATTCTCCTTAGGCAGCTCTCCAAGGGGTGGTTGCACAAAGAGTGGTTCTTGCACAAGTAGGGAATGGGTGTACAAGTAAGAAAGTGCCACAAACAGATGGCATTAAGTCAAAGAGACAGTCCCATATCCAGCAAAGAGACATTCTCCCATAAATCCAGCAAAGGGACATCCCCCATATATCCAGCAAAGGGACAGACCCCATATACCCAGCAAAGAGACATCCCCCAAATATCCAGCAAAGAGACAGCCCCCTATATGCAGCAAATCGACATCCTTCTGTATATTCAGCAAATAGACATCCCTCCATATATTCAGCAAAGAGACATTCCTCCATATATCAAGCAAAGATACATTCCTCCATATATCAAGAAAAGAGACATTCCTCCATATATCAAGAAAAGAGACATTCCTCCATATATCAAGCAACGAGACATTCCCCATATATCCAGCAATGAGACATTCCCCATATATCCAGCAACGAGACATTCCCCATATATCCAGCAACGAGACATTCCCCATATATCCAGCAACAAGACTTTCCCCATATATCCAGCAAAGAGACATTCCCCATATATTCAGCAAGGAGACATTCCCCATATATCCAGCAAAAAGACACTCCCATATAAACTTATACGGGTTGATTTACTAAAACTGGAGAGTGCAAAATCTGGTGCAGCTCTGCATAGAAACAGCTTAACTGAACAAGCTGAAGTTAGAAGCTGATTGTCTACCATGCAGAGCTGCACCAGATTTTGCACTCTCCAGTTTTAGTAAATCAAACTCATAGTGTGATTTGGGGTGATTAGACTCCACCTGGTAGATGCGCTTTTAGTGAGATGCGTCAGTCTGAACATGAGTTTAAGTGCATGGCAGCCCACTTTTATTGAAAACAAAATTAAAAGTTCCATACAAACAATGGTTGCCCTCATAGGGGTTTCTACTTCAAAAAGAAAAGAACTGAAAAATGCCAAGCCACGTGGCTCTCTGGTCAGCAGCACCACTGCTCTCTTTGGTAACTTTTTGCTATCCAGCAAACACACAAATATCACCTTGGTTGTGTTGGCCCCTGCCCGGAGAAACCCTGTCTCCCAGAACCCAGGCTCTGTGTCTCTTTCACCGCTTTCTTGGTCCTCTGACGCACAGCTCTGTGTTGCACAGGTCCACACTCTGACCTCTTGATAGAAGACCACCTGACTCCTGTGCTGGAGCACACCTAAACCCTGGATGAGACCTCCTGTCTCCTGGCTGGAGCCCTGTCTCCTGGCTGAGATCTCCTGTCTCCTGGCTGAGACCTCCTGTCTCCTGGTTGAGACCTCATGTCTCCTGGCTGGAGCCCTGTCTCCTGGCTGAGACCTCCTGTCTCTTGGCTGAGACCTCCTGTCTCCTGACTGAGACCTCCTGTCTCCTGGCTGAGACCTCCTGTCCCCTGGCTGAGACCTCCTGTCCCTTGGCTGAGACCTCCTGTCCCCTGACTGAGACCTCCTGTCTCCTGGCTGAGACCTCCTGTCTCATGGCTGAAGCCCTGTCTCCTAGTTGAGACCTCCTGTCTCCTGGCTGTGACCTCCTGTCTCCTGGCTGGAGCCCTATCTCCTGGCTGAGACCTCCTGCCTCCTGGCTGGAGCCCTGTCTCCTGGCAGAGACCTCCTGTTCTCTGGCTGAGACCTCCTGTCTCCTGGCTGGAGCCCTATCTCCTGGCTGAGACCTCCTGTTTCCTGGCTGGAGCCCTGTCTCCAAAATGGGAACCCTGAGCTATTCTCAGGCTTGGTTTATGATGACCCTGCACATGTTCTGTCCCACCAAAGACACTCTGGAACCTTCAAACTCCAGGCCCCGATCCAGGATAACAACACCAAGAGAAAACTTAAAACTCAACCTTCTCCACACACAAACACCCTGGAGCTTCTCAAACTTCAGCTTTGAGCCTGGGTTCACACTAATGTGGTGCGGTACATCGCATGTGATTCGCACAGCAACCACACCACATTCCTGCTCAAATCACATGCGATTTATGTGCAGTGTGATCGGAGCCATACATTTTGTATGACTCAAATCGCATCGCACCCGCACCAAAAAAGGTGCAGGACCCTTTTTTGTGTCCGCACTAGATATTCACACCCATGCAATCCGATTCTGCACATCGCACCGCGTTTTGCGGACTGATTTCGGGGTATTGTTAACTTAACATACACACCCGCATGAACGGGGTGCGATTCTGATGCGGTGTGGAATTGGCATAGAAAATGCTGCAAATTCCGAAACCGCATCAGTGTGAACACAGGCTGAGAACCCTGTGTTGCTTTCTGCTGTTATCACTGTAGCAGGGACTACTGTCACACTAGGGATATACCAAACAATATTTAGAGAGTTAAGTACAGATAGGAATCAATGGGAAGATGTTATAAAAAATTTAACTATGAAACTATTTTTAAAAAATGTTTAAAAACGGCACACTCTGTTCTGGGTATGACAGGGTACGACGGCTGGGAATGGGGATTTCTTGACATCATCCTTCACCCATCTTCATTCCATGGTGGATCCATCCATTGTGTGTATTTGTGAAAAGGTCTCACCACGTCTAAGTATGAAGAGAAAACATTATATTATTATAAAAGCAAAAGTATACTTGTTTGGGAAAGGGGTCTGGGATCTAGGTATAATGGATTTACGGCCTGGCATGCAATACTGGCCAGTAGACATGTGTGGTTGGTTTCATTCTGAATTGAAATTCAGACAAAATTTACGTTATTCGGAGATTGTACAGTTGCAAGAAAAAGTATGTGAACCCCTTGGTATTCCGTGGAGTTTTGCATGAATTGGGCATAAAATTTGCTCTGAACGTCATCTAAGTCACAACAATAGAAGAACACAGTCTGCTGAACATAATACTACACAAACATTAGATGTTGCCATGGTTTAATTGCACATAACATGTAAACATTCACAGTTCAGGGAGGAAAAAGTATGTGAGGCCCTAGCTTAATGACTTCTCCCAGAGCTAATTGGAGCCAGGAGTGAGCCAACCTTGACTCCAATCAGTGTGATGATATTGGATGTGTTGCTGACAGTTATCCTGCCCTTAAAAAACACACACTTGTTTTGGGTTTACTGGTTTCAAGAAGCACTGTCTGATGTGAACCATGCCTCGCAGAAAAGAGCTCTCAGAAGACCTACAATCAAGAATTGTTGACTTGCATGAAGCTGGAAAGGGTTACAAAAGTATCTCCAAAAGCCTTGATGTTCATGTGTCCACGGTAAGACAGACTGTCTACAAATGGAGAAAGTTTAGCACTGTTGCTACTCTCCCTAGGCGTGGTCATCCTGTAATGACTGCAAGAGCACAGCGCAGAATGCTGCATGAGGTAAAGAAGAATCCCAGAGTGTCAGCTAAAGACCTACAGAAATCTCTGGCACATGCTAACATTTTTGTTGACACATCTACAATAAGGAAAACATTAAACAAGAATGGAGTACATGGGAGGACACCACGGAGGAAGCCATTGCTGTTCAAAAAGAATATTGCAGCACGTTTGAAGTTTGCAAAAGAGCACCTGGATGTTCCACAGCACTACTGGCAAAATATACTGTGGACAGATGAAACCAAGATTGAGTTGTTTGGGAAGAACACACAACACTATGTGTGGAGAAAAAAAAGCCCAGCACACCAACATCAAAACCTCATCCCCACTGTAAAACATGGCGGAGGGAGCATCATGGTTTGGGGCTGCTCTGCTGCCTCAGGGCCTGGACGGATTGTTGTCATTGATGGGAAAATGAATTCCAGAGTTTATTGAGACATTTTGCAGGAAAACGTACAACCATCTGTCCGCCAACTGAAGCTCCGCAGAGGATGGGTGATGCAACAGGACAATGACCCAAAGCATACAAGTCATTCAACAAAACAATGGCTGCAACAGCACAGAATACGCCTTCTGGAGTGGCCCAGTCAGAGTCCTGACCTCAACCCGATTGAAATGCTTTGGCATGACCTTAACGAGCGATTCACACCAGACATCCCAAGAATATTGCTACACTGAAACAGTTTTGTGAAGAGGAGTGGTCCAAAATTACTCCAGATCGTTGTGCAGGTCTGACCTGCAACTACAGGAAACGTTTGGTTGAGGTTATTGCTGCCAAAGGAGGGTCAACCAGTTATTAAGTCCAAAGGTTCACATACTTTTTCCTCCCTGCACTGTGAATGTTTACATGTTATGTGCAATTAAACCATGGCAACATCTAATGTTTGTGTAGTATTATGTGTTCTTCTATTGTTGTGACTTACATGACGTTCAGAGCACATTTTATGCCCAATTCATGCAAAACTCCACGGAATCCCAAGGGGTTCACATACTTTTTCTTGCAACTGTATGTATCTGAATTTCTGAATTACAATAGTAACAAATTTAAACGAATTCGAAATAATGAAAGGAAATCCAAATCAAATCAAATTTGAAACACATTCGAAAATGAAACTGAATTTGAAAACAAATTTGAAATGTAAACATATTGCTGACTATTGCGGATTTCCTTCAAAGATTGTGTGCATTAGAATATAGCAGTCTTCTGAAATTTGAATTTAGAAAATAATAGAATAAAACAGAATGGAATAGAAAATAAAAGGATAGAATGGAAAAGAACAGAAAATAATAGAATAGCAAAGAACAGAATATAATAGAATAGAAAAAAATAGAATAGAATAAAATATAATATAGTCGTCTTGTGAAATACAAATTTCGAAAATAATAGAATAGAGTAAAATAGAGAATAAAAGAATAGAATAGAAAAAAATAGATTAGAATAAAATAAAATAGAAGGAATATAGCTGTCTTCCGAAATGTGAATTTCGAATTCAATAGAATCTGCTATTCTTCACAATGAACTTGGATCGGATAGTTTCAGTTCAAATTTGATTCAAATACTTTTAATCCACTGAAAAATATTTGAACCCGGTCAGGAACGAATAAAGAAAGTGAAATAAAACGAAACAAAATTAATTTTGTTACAAGTGCAACAAAACTAAGTTTGTAAATTAACGAATCGACGTGAAACTAAACAATTTTTTAAAATTCAGCACATATCTACTGGCCAATTGGACAATTTTTTTGTTGTCACAGATGATTTGGTCATTTGTACCATCTTGGTATACCTTACCATGGGGGACACAGAATGTAAACTGATGTTGGGATATGATGGGGATTTATAGGAGACAGAAAAGGAGCTAATCATGGACCATGGTGGAAGAAAGAGAAGACTGATTTTGGATGGAGGGGGATAGACAAAATTGGGACTGGCTGTAGAATGGGGGCATAGAGGAGGAAGAGTTGGATATGTTCATGGATCATTGGAAGAATTGGGGCTCAGAACTTGGGTACCATACAAAGTCAAGGAGATCAGTGCTGAATCTGGAAATGCAGTAGATTGAATGCCCCTTGCTTACCTTCAATCTTGAAGCTGAAGATGGTAGGCAGCTTGTCTTGGGAATTTGATGACATCATTCACTCACATTGGACAACGACCAAGCATTGGATCCATGCCTGACCAGCACATTCTTGGCCGAGAGGGGTGCCATATTCCAGAAATGTGAGACACCTGAGGACAGGTGGTGGTGAAAGGGGTAATGCTGGTAGGAGTAAGCATGGTGATGGAATGTATAAAAGTCCAGATGAAAAGAGGACAAAGCTGGTAAGGTATGAAGTTGTCAGTTACCATCAGACTTGGTAGGATAACTGGGCATTGAAGACCATTGATCCTCTACCCATGAAACTCCCATCACACCCCACACACCAGCTGCTATATCAAATCAGGCTTGCAGTGGAAGTGCCCATGGGGGATGGCTGCTAAAATGAAAGAGAAGGAATATCTTATCTGCGGCCTCTCTGGATATTGTTGTACTTCACAGTGGTGACAGTCTCATATTTTGGGCACAGGGCGAAATGTTGGCGGCAACTGGGGAGCATCACATCTTCTTATCTGTATCCATGTATATACTGCATATCAAGTCAGATTATTAAAATAATGTAGAGCTATTTGTTTCTATTTTTTTTCTTAGTTCCTCCATCAGCACCAACCTGTCAGATGAATGGGAATGCTATCACGGGACAAGATGTCACACTGACTTGTTCATCCATGGCCAACCCGCCAGCCATTTATACCTGGGCTCTTGAAGGTTCAAAGACCCCTTTATTGCCTGGAATGATGCTAAGTGAGTTTGATTTCTCTGAACAATAAACACTCTGTATGGAACAAATAAGCATGTATTGTACAAAATTATCTGATGAATATTTGTAAGACGTGCAATAAAAATTATTTTGTTACATTTGTTTCACCAGCTGTCTCCTAGTGGTGGGATATTGCACCCGCAGGGGTGACACTTGGCTGGGTGAGACTTCCACCTATAGGGTAAAAGGTGTGCCTAATTCATTCAATGAATACTATTTTTTAATTTAATACTTATTTAAGTTGTTATAAATGAACTGAATCTTCCATTGCACACAATTTCTATGAAATAATTAGACTGATTTTTTTTTAATTTACATATATAGATGGTGCCTGGTGGTAGCCTTTTGAGTCAGACTTCAAGGAACATTCCTCTGTTTTGGTGAAATTTCCTTGGATATATATTGTCTGAAAAAAGACTTGATTTGGATTATAGATCAGCTTGGCAATAAGAACTCAGATTCCCAGACTGAAATAAATTCAATAGCTTAGAAAATGTATTAGAAGAGGGATCGTTAGTCTTTTTTCACGTTTTTTAGATCTACAATAAGGGGCGTAACTAAAATTCACAATGCTGATGGGAGCAGTGTCCCCCCCACACAGCTGAAGAAAATACAGCTACACAACATTCTCATTACTTGTTTTTCACAGAAACCAATCCAAGGAACGAGTGTACTGTTTTATGACATACTGTAAATTCACATTGGTGGTCAGTGTAAATTCCTCTGCTGCATTGGTGGTCAGTATATATGCCCTGGTTACATTTTTACTTAGTATATATGGCCCTGTTACATTGGTGGTCAGTATACTGTATATACCCCTGTTACATTGATGGTCAGTGTAAGCACCCTTGTTACCTTAGTGGTTGATGTAAGTACCCTGCAACATTGGTGGTCAGTGTAAATGCTTCTGATATATTGGTTGTCGGTGTAAAATAACCCTGTTACAATGATGGCTAGTATAAACGTCCCCTTTACATTGGTGGGCAGTGAAAATACCCTGGTTACATTGGTGGTCAGTATACTGTATATACCCCTGTTCAGGGGCGGACTGACCATTTGGAAACTCGGGCACTGCCCGAGGGCCCGGGGTCAGTAGGGGGCCCCATGAGATGCCCCTGGTACCTTTTTCATAGGCTTTTTTGAGTTTGGGCAAGGACACAGGGGCCCCATGATACCCTATTGCCCGGGGGCCCCATGAGTTGTCAGTCCGCCCCTAGTAGGGGGCACCATGAGATGTCCCTGGTACCTTTTTTCATACGCTTTTTTGAGTTTGGGCAAGGACACATGGGCCCCATGATCCCCTATTGCCCGGGGGCCCCATGAGTTGTCAGTCCGCCCCTGCCCCTGTTACATTGATGGTCAGTGTAAACACCCTTGTTACCTTAGTGGTCGGTGTAAGTACCCTGCAACATTGGTGGTCAGTGTGAATGCTTCTGATATATTGGTTGTCGGTGTAAACAACCCTGTTACAATGATGGCTAGTATAAACGTCCCCTTTACATTGGTGGGCAGTGAAAATACCCTGGTTACATTGGTGGTCAGTATCAATAATCTCATTACTTTGGTGGTCAGTATCAATAACTCCATTACTGTGTTGGTCAGCAGGACAAGGGGTGGGCAGGAGGGACAGCTGCCCTGGGCGCAGCAGCGCAAGGGTGCAGAAAATGAATGCTGGCCAGCACACCCATTCAACAACATGCATTAGTGCAGTTCTGCATCTTCACCCTGGGAGCTGGTTGAACTTGTCCTGGGGGTGGTGGTCAGTATCAATAATCCCATTTTTTTTCCTGGTCATCCTTGTTACTTTGGTGACCAGTATAAATGCCTCTGATACATTGGTGGTCAGTATAAATGCCCTTGTTATAAATATGTTCAATATAAATGCCCCTGGTATATAGGTGGTCAGTATAAATGCAGATGTTACTTTGGTGGTCAGTATCAATACTCCCAATTTTTTCGTGGTCACCCTTGTTACTTTGGTGACCAGTATAAATGCTTCTGATACATTGGTGGTCAGTATAAATGCTCTTGTTATACATATGTTCAATATAAATGCCCCTGGTATGTAGGTGGTCAGTATAAATGCAGATGTTACTTTGGTGGTCAGTGTACATGCCCCCCTTACACTGGTGGTCAGTGTGATTACCTCCATTACATTGGTAGTCATTATAAGTACCTGCATTGGTGATGGTCAGTGTTTTTCCCCATGACATGCTCACCTCTAAATGCCCCTTTTATATTGATGGTCATTACAAATGCTTTCATTTCATTGATGGTCGGTTTAAATGTCCCGTTTAGTATTCTGGACTGGAATCTACTCCTGATAGCTTTACCCCAGGTTCACACTTCTGCGGATTTCAGTGCGTTTTCCAGTTTCCAGAAAAGCACTACAGTCCATTTACCATGGTTCCATATGGGTCTAGTTCACCTTGGGTGCATTTTTTGGAAAGGGTCAGAGACTTGTTTTTCCTGCAGCAGACTGTGTTTTGTGTGTAATAGCCTTCAATGGACCCTCACTAAAAATGCAAGTGATGCATTTTGCGGTTGTTTTTTTTTTTTTGCCAGTATTGACTTTGATGCCACTTTGGATGGGTGCGGCTTGAATGCGACTTTGGATATGTGCAACTTTGATGTGACTGGATGGGTGCGACTTTGATGTGACTACATGCTCTGGCACTCAAGTAGCATCAGAGCCGTATCAAAAGTCACATCAAAGTCGCACCCATCCAAAGTTGCATCCAAGTTGCATCAAAGTCAACACTTTTCTATTGGCAATAAACCCGCAATGTTCAAAATGCCAAAGGTACCGCAAAATGAACTGTGAAATCGTGCAATCCGCAATCTGCATAGATGTGAACCTAGCCGTACACACTGTAGCCAATATATGTTCCCACTTTCATTGCCATCAGTTCTGCAGAGACAAGTGTGTAGCAGCCAATCATCTGAAAGCTTTTCTGTTTCCCATGTTCAGGATAGATAGGTAAAGCCCTGCGTACGATGACTCGGTTTCCTCTGTGTTAATGAGCCCCATAGCACTGTAACCAGATCTGTGATAATCTGTTTTATATTGTAGATCAGGAGTTGGGATCGCTCCTCATTACAAATGTATCTCAGGCAATGGACGGGACCTACCGCTGCACGGCCTCCAATGAGCTCGGCCAAAACACATGCCAAATCGGCATGACTGTATCAAGTAAGGATTTCTCCTTGGACCTGCACATGCTGAGTTTTGTAGTACTCCACATTTACAACACTACGATGCTAAGTGTACCTAATGAAGTACATGCATGTATTGCCAAAAACATGTGCTCCCTCCTCCAGATGTTTGAGTTTCGGGATTTCCAGTGTATAGCATAGAAATACATTGTAGACAATTGTCCTTTTCCACCCTTGTGGTAACAGTTTGGCGATGACCTTTTTCTGTTCCAGCATGACTGTGCCCCTGTGTACATGTAGGCAGGTGCAGTCTCTGTTTTGCACTGTAGGTGGCGCTCAATCGGAACAGTACTGCTAGAGAGGAAGTTAAGAGAAACCTGGTTTCTCTATGGTTTCCTTGGTCAACTAGGCAGCCTTATGGATGGCTGTGCTGCATCCAGGTGACCCAGGTGGCCATCTTGGGCTAGCAGAGCATTTTTAAGTGCCTGCTCCCAGGCTTTTTGGTGCTTCCTTCTGAGCGGATAGCGTAGGGACAATTCACCCGTCTGTAAAGGAGAGTAAATAGCAGTAGGGAAAGGTTTCAGATGAGTAGGGACAGACTAGGGACACACCATCCTGCCTTGGAATTCTTCCCATTGGACTTAGACTGGCAAGGACGCATTCTGCCCTCGGAGACTGACGCTGTCGGTGCATCAGAACCTGCTCCATTCTACATCATTGCACAGAACTGTGAGGGTTCCCAGCTGGGTGCCTTCCCACTGGGCTTTTTGTGTCTTTGGGCCGTTCCTTCAATACAGGTTTTCTTAATTTCATCCGGACTCGGTGTGTTTACTGCCAGCCCACCACGCTGCACCCACCCACATACAAAGCCAGCTCCATGAAGCAGGGGCGGACTGACAACTCATGGGGCCCCCGGGCAATAGGGGATCATGGGGCCCCTGTGTCCTTGCCCAAACTCAAAAAAGCCTATGAAAAGGTACAAGGGGCATCTCATGGGGCCCCCTACTGTCCCCAGGCCCTCGGGCAGTTCCCGAGTTTCCAAATGGTCAGTCCGCCCCTGCCATGAAGACATAGGTTGACCAATCTAGTATGGAAGAGCTCAAGTGGCCTGTGCTGAGTCCTTGTAGGAAGGAGGTCCGTGTGTAGCAGACACTGCATCTGAGGCAGCATATTACCTCCTCACTGCCTGTTAAATGCCCCCTGAAAAGTGATTCATCACCAATCACTCTTTAAAGGGCAACACTAGTGTACCCGAGCCCTAAAGATGGCTAAAGATGGACTGAAATTCAGCCAGTTCAGCAGGGACTGATTGAATTTTGATCCATCCAGAGCCATTCCCACTTGACAGAGGTTTGTTGGAAATTTTGATCCATCCAGAGCCATTCCCACTTGACAGAGGTTTGTTGGAAATTTTTTCCTGATCAGTGGCTGCAGCCAATGGGATGAGTTTATTCTGACAATGAAGAGTCCTGCTGTCAGAATACAATTTCTAAGTGGGGAAGATTCCTCCTTCCACCTTGTTTGTGTCTCTGTACGTTCTCTTTCGATCAATCTGCTGGCTGAATGGGAAAAAAATAGTTCAGTCTGTCAACAGCCTTAGAGTCAGAGAACAAAGGTGACACATCTGTAAGGTATTCAGCACTGGCTGTATGAAATGAAAAAGTATCAGCAACATCTGCACATTGTGATCCGGTCTGTAATACGGAGATCTCACTTTGTATACAGACAGCTCCCAGGGCCTCCTCTCCTATCTCTGGAAGGTAGGTGAATGCGACTGTGTTTGTGTGCTGTGCACCCTCCTGCTGTGCAGACACCGATCACACAATTCAGGCTGAGAAATGAGCAGTTTATACTGGCAACCGGCAATCTAAACAATGCAGCATCTGCGGAGGTGTCACTCTCATCATGTCAATATTTTCAGGCAGAGAGGAAGAGATGCATTTAGAGGCTGACAGGTGATATGAATAATGGGGGAACATCACACATTCTCTGGATATCTCCCAGCATGATTACCAGCTCTGATTTATGTGTCTGACCCACTTACCTAAACCCTCAGTGTCTATTTATGGAGAGCGCTGGAGATAAACCCTGTAATAATATGATACTGCACAGAACCACTGCTCTAATTCTGTATATATGGACTCTGCACAGTACCACTGCTCTAATTCTGTATATATGGACTCTGCACAGTACCGCTGCTCTTACTCTGTATATATGGACTCTGCACAGTACCACTGCTCTTATTCTGTGTGTATGGACTCTGCACAGTACCACTGCTCTTATTCTGTGTGTATGGACTCTGCACAGTACCACTGCTCTTATGCTGCATATATGGACTCTGCACAGTACCACTGCTCTTATTCTGTATATATGGACTCTGCACAGTACCACTGCTCTTATTCTGTATATATGGACTCTGCAC
Organism: Staurois parvus; assembly: GCF_062004578.1. Taxonomy (NCBI): domain Eukaryota; kingdom Metazoa; phylum Chordata; class Amphibia; order Anura; family Ranidae; genus Staurois; species Staurois parvus. The sequence continues at coordinate 576,267 of NW_028318049.1, forward strand.
AGTACCACTGCTCTTATTCTGTATATATGGACTCTGCACAGTACCACTGCTCTTATTCTGTGTATATGGACTCTGCACAGTACCACTGCTCTTATTCTGTATATATGGACTCTGCACAGTACCACTGCTCTTATTCTGTATATATGGACTCTGCACAGTACCACTGCTCTTATTCTGTGTATATGGACTCTGCACAGTACCACTGCTCTTATTCTGTATGTATGGACTCTGCACAGTACCACTTCTCTTATTCTGTGTGTATGGACTCTGCACAGTACCACTTCTCTTATTCTGTGTGTATTCCCTCTGGCGACGCCCCGGCGACTAATGGCCCACCACGACCCTTGAAGCTGCGGTCTCTCCTACCGGCCGCAACAGATCACGGTTGAGCACAAACCACGCAGGGCCGACGATCGCTACCGCAACGCCCCGCTCGACTCTGATGACGATCCTTCAACACCTTCAGCGCCTCACGACGCCGAGCCCTCAGCACCCGACACCTGGCCTCAACAACCCCAGTCACCGAGCCGCCAGCATCACCAGTCGCCGTGCCTACCATCACCCCCAGCCATCGCACCCTACGACCCCTCCACTAGCCGAACCACCGTACCCACTGAAGACATGCCACAGCACCCATGGTCGCCAGCTTACTGCACCCACAGACTGCTGCCAACCAGCTGCCGCCCTCCACCCTCACTCTACCCCTACAGAAGGACTCAAATGACTCTCCCATGGTAACACAGATTCCCCACACACCTTGCCCTGACCTGTATCCCTTCACCTCCCCTGACCCAACTGTCACCGCACCCACCCCAACATGCCTCCTGCACTCCTCCTCCTCATTTTCCTCTCCACCATCCCAAAAATCGCCTCCCTCTACCCGCCTACCCCCCCAAAACAGCTCTACATTGCCCCTTCACTACTCCCCTCTCCCCACTACGGCACTCACCACCTCCTCCTGCTACTCCACTCCCCCGTCGACCCACGTGCCACCACTATCAGACCCACACGCTCCTACACTTCCCATTCCCATGCCACCTTCCTCACCCTTCTCCTTCTCCTATCTGCTGGGGACATCTCCCCGAACCCTGGCCCCTCGCCACCTCACCCCTCCTCTAGGGACCCCCCTGCTCCCGCCAGCTGCCGTAACCCCCTCAACCTCATATCTGTGCCCCTTCTCCCCGCATCCATCCCCCCTCTCTCGGTTGCACTCCTGAACGCCCACTCGGTCTGCAACAAACTTACTGCCATCCATGACCTCTTTATCTCCCGCTCCCTTAACCTCCTAGCCATCACCGAAACCTGGGTACAGGCCACTGACTCCACCTCCCCTGCGGCACTCTCCTATGGAGGTCTCGTCTGATCCCATTCACCAAGACTGAGCGGTCACAAAGGTGGTGGGGTCGGCCTGCTCCTATCACCGCTGAGCACCTTCCAGGTCCTCCCTAATCCTCCCTCCCTAACCTTCTCCTCCTTCGAGGCTCACTGCATCCGGCTCTTCTCACCCACCCCCCTAAGGATCGCAGTGATCTACAGGCCTCCCGGATCCATACCCGGCTTCCTGGATGACTTCGCTGCCTGGCTTCCCTTCTTCCTCTCCTCTGAGCTACCAACCATCATCCTCAGGGACTTCAATATCCCCATCAATGACAACAGCCCGGCTACTTCCCAATTCCTCCACCTAACCTCCTCCTTCGCGCTCACACAGCACACTCAATCCTCCACCCACATCATTGGGAACACCCTGGACCTCGTCTTCTCCCACCTCTGTACCCTCAACCAGTTCTCTAACACCCCCTTCCCTCTCTCCGACCACCACCTCCTCACGTTCTCCATCTCCCCTTCCCCTAACTCCCCCCCCCCAGAGCGCCAAACCATCACCAGCCGCAACCTTCGCAACCTGAACCCGGCCCCCCTCCACTCAGCTGCCGACCGCCTACACGACAGCATCCTTCCACTGTCTTGTCCTGACCTAGCCACTAACACGTACAACGACTCACTATCAGCTACCCTAGACTCTCTGGCACCCCTAACCACACGCTACATCAAACCCAGACCGCTCCAACCATGGCAGAACGACCACACTAAATGCCTCAAACGTCGCAGTCGTGCGCTGGAGAGACTATGGCGCAAAACCAGGTCCCCCCGTTCATTCTCCCTCTACAAATCTGCCTTCCTCACCTACACCTCCTCCCTCCACGCCGCCAAGCAGGCTTACTTCGTAAACCTGATTAACACCCTCTCCTCCTGCCCTCGCCGACTCTTCTCCACCTTCAACTCCCTGCTCTCTCCCCCCCCTCCTCCACTCAGTACCTCACTCACCGCCCACGAGATTGCCACTCATTTCCACAATAAAATTGATGCTATCCGTCAGGACATAGTCAACTCGCAATCTACCTCCCCACCTAGCCTCCCCCCCCTATCTCCCCCTCATCTCTTCCCTCCTCTGACCTCGCAACCGCACTGCCCCCCTCCACACCCAAGACCCCGCTTACCGTAACCCCACCAGCTCTGCACTCCTTCAGCCCCGCTACCACTGAGGAAGTCACCAGGGTCTTCTCTGAAGCCCGCCTCACTACCTGCCCCCTAGACCCTATCCCCTCTCGACTCCTCCAGTCACCCCCCTCTTCCCTCATCTGCTCCCTCACCCACATCTTCAATCTCTCCCTCTCTACCGGCGTATTCCCCTCCCCCCTAAAGCATGCGCACATCACCCCCATACTCAAAAAGCCCTCCCTGGACCCCTCTGACCCAAACAACCTCAGACCCCTCTCCCTGCTGCCACTCACTTCCAAACTCCTGGAGCGCTTAGTCTACAACCGCCTAAGCGCCCACCTAACTGACAACAACCTCCTTGATCCACTACAGTCCGGCTTCCGTCCCCTACACTCCACCGAAACCGCCCTCCTCAAAATCACCAACGACCTACTTACCGCCAAAGCCAAAGGCGACTACTCTGTCCTCCTCCTCCTGGACCTCTCCGCGGCCTTCGACACAGTTGACCACCCCCTCCTCCTTAATAAACTATTCTCCCTTGGCGTCAGAGACACCGCTCTCTCCTGGTTCTCCTCCTACCTATCCCGACGCTCCTTCAGCGTTTCCTACAATGGTGCCACCTCCCCTTCCCTCCCCCTCTCTGTTGGGGTCCCCCAGGGCTCTGTCCTTGGACCCCTTCTCTTCTCCATCTACACCTCCTCCCTTGGCAAACTCATACACTCCCACGGCTTCAACTACCATCTCTATGCTGATGACACTCAAATTTACCTCTCCACCCCTCACCTCACCTCCACTTTCTCCGCCCGCATCACTCACCTCCTAAACGACATCTCTGACTGGATGTCGCTCCATTTCCTCAAACTCAACCTCTCCAAAACCGAGCTTCTCGTCTTCCCTCCTGCCCGCGCCCCCCCCCCCATCCTATCCATCACTACTAACATCACCACCATCAATCCCGCCCCGCAAGCCAAAGTCCTTGGGGTCATTCTGGACTCTAACCTCTCCTTCCAACCTCATGTCAAATCACTTACAAACACATGCAGGCTCCACCTCCGCAATATCGCCAAAATACGCACCTTCCTTACCCCAGACACCGCTAAACTACTTGTGCACTCCCTGATTATCTCACGCCTTGACTACTGCAACTCCCTCCTCACCGGCCTACCCCAGTGCAAACTCTCCCCGCTTCAGACCATCCTGAACTCAGCTGCCAGACTCATCCACCTCACCAGCCGCTCCACCTCTGCCACCCCCCTCTGCCTCTCCCTCCACTGGCTCCCTATCGCCCAACGCATCAAATTCAAACTACTCACTCTGACCTACAAAGCCATTCACAACACTGCCCCTAACTACCTCACCGACCTGATTCCCAAGTACCACCCTACCCGTACCCTTCGCTCTTCACAGGACCTCCTTCTATCTTGCTCCCTGGTCTCCTCCTCACACGCACGTCTGCAAGACTTCTCCAGGTCCTCCCCCATCCTCTGGAACTCACTACCCCAATCCATCAGACTGTCACCTTCCCTCCTCACCTTCAGGCGCTCCCTGAAAACCTACCTCTTCAGGGAAGCCTACCCCACCCTCACCTAACTGCTGCTCTCCTTCATTCCTCCTACCACTCCATCCCCCACAGCCACTTCCTCCTGTACCACTACCCCCTCCCTCCCAGATTGTAAGCTCGAAAGAGTAGGGCCCTCTTACCCCTCGTGTGCTGTTCGTAGCTGCTGTAATGTTTCATGTATTGTCCCCCCCTCTATTGTACAGCGCTGAGCAAACCCTTTGGCGCTATATAAACTCAATGTAATGTAATAATGTAATGTAATGTATGGACTCTGCACAGTACCACTTCTCTTATTCTGTGTGTTTGGACTCTGCACAGTACCACTGCTCTTATTCTGTGTGTATGGACTCTGCACAGTACCACTTCTCTTATTCTGTGTGTTTGGACTCTGCACAGTACCACTTCTCTTATCCTGTATGCCGGGTGTAATTCTCAGTAGCTGTCCTTCTTTTGTATATATGGACTTTACATAGTAGCACTTCTCTTGTTTGGTGTGCTCAAAGTAAATATGACAGAAGAGAATTACATGATCCGCCTTTGCCTGGTTATAATCATGATCTTCTGCTTCTGTACTCTCCTAGTCACTGCCTATGCTGCTGTTTTATCAGTTACATTGTTCCCAACTAGCTACATGTACTACAACACACCTCCTCTCTATGCTATTGTAATATAGAGAGGGGAGGTGTTATGTAGTCCTTTTCTAGGGTGACAACACTGTCCCTTCATAGATACAATACAGGGTTGTCATCCTAAGACAGGAACTGTGTTACTGGCAGGGTCACCAGGTGAAAATAAAGGAAAATGTCTGATTATAAAAACATTTCCTTGGTTTTAGATTGACTTTACTGGTAAATGAATGGCTTGTATAGGAATGATCTTGAGATTTCCTCCCCTGACTCACGGTGTTTCGTGTGTCCCCAGGTGTTGCAGAGGCCGGAGCGATAGCGGGTGCTGTGGTGGGTGTCATCCTGGCGCTGCTCCTGATTGCAGCCATCGTCCTCTATTTCCTCTGCTACAGAAAGAAGAGAAAGGACGTTCCAAAGCCCGACTATCCTGGCAATGAAATCAGGTTGGCAGGGAGGTTCGGATTCTTCATCCGGGGAGACAATTTCTTCTTTTATCAACACGGAAAAATCATTTGGCTTAAAATTTATAAGAAAGCAAAAAAACAACAAAGCTCCAGCCAGTTGGGTTCCGTCTTTCATTCCCACGCATACTGCAGGAAAATGAAATATGGAGACGGACTGGCTGGAAACAGCTGCACTGTTCTTTGGTGCTGTTCTGGAATACTTTATAGAATATTTTAAGGGTCAGTCCACCCAGAAGTGATGTTTCAGTTATATGTGGAGTCTGACGGGCTGAGCCATCTATTGCCTTCTTAACTGTTAGGGGCTCCAGTAGTGAGGTGCCATCTTTTTTAACTTTACCTACCTGTATCTTCTCACCCACTTTGCACTGTTGACATTCTCCTTGCTGTATTTTCTATAGTGTGAAAAACATTAAAATTCCAGCAGGCAGGGTGGCAGGTGGGAACCCTTTAGATCAAGTGTCAGCAAGCTTTTCATATTGAAAAGTCTATTTCTAAAAAAAGAATTGGATGAATGTCTTGTGCATTCACCCAGCCCTCATAAATTCTAACTGCACTTACTGAATATCTTGATTTCCTATATTCATCAGCACCATCTAGTGGCCACAATGCAGTATTTTTCCTGAAATACCTCAATCAGAAGTACTGCATTATAGCCACTAGGTGAAGTTGATGGCATCCCCACCCATCTAAAAACCGCAGGGAAATCACAAGGTGCAAAAACACTATGTGATTTCCTGGCCATTGCATTTTTAAAATGCTACAGGAACCTTTTTCCTGTGTGAAACGCAGACACAGCAGTCCAATTAAATGTAGCCTGCGATAGTGTGAACCGAGCCTTAAAGTGGAACTGCACTCCCGCAATCAACATGAACTATTTTCAATCCTTGTGCAGTCAGTAGATAGGAAGGTTTATTATATTTACTTGTTTTAAACTTTTTCTTGACATTTCTGCAGTTGCTTCCTGGTTTCTGGCCTAGGCCAAACTGATATCATACATCTCAGGAGTCTTAATGAGCATTCTTTCATCTGGAGAAGGGGAGGAGGGGCTACATGAAGCCACAGCTAGGAGTGCTGGGGGGGGGGGGGTTCAAAGTAATTTCCTAAACAAAATAATGCATGAAGACCTGGATGGATGGGTGCGTTTGATTTGAATATTAAAAATGAATTTAATAGAGCTTTTAGTGGTGCTCTGATACAGTTAAATTCTACAATAACACGGTCAGAATGTGTGAGGGCTGGCGGAATGTTTGTGACATTTGTCTAACAAAGTTTTTATAAATAGACCCCTAAAGGTCATGTTTATAAGCATTAAACATCCAGAGTGCCAGAGAACAAAAGCGTGTTGATGTCTTAGTTTGTGGTTACATTTTACCCTCATAATTGTAATGGAAAGTTACACTTGTTTATTATTGTGTCAATATTAAATTGTCACGAGTAGTTCAACTGAGTGCGAGAATGGATCTACTGGTGCACAAACAAAACGTTCAGCCACAATGCATGCACCTTCAGATCTCAGATCAGTCCCAGTGTAAGCACCTTCAGATCTCAGATCAGTCCCAATGCATGCACCTTCAGATGTCAGATTGGTCCCAGTGTATGCACCTTCAGATGTCAGATCAGTCCCAGTGTATGCACCTTCAGATCTCAGATCGGTCCCAGTGTATGCACCTTCAGATCTCAGATCGGTCCCAGTGTATGCACCTTCAGATCTCAGATCGGTCCCAGTGTATACACCTTCAGATCTCAGATCAGTCCCAATGCATGCACCTTCAGATCTCAGATCGGTCCCAGTGTATACACCTTCAGATCTCAGATCAGTCCCAGTGTAAGCACCTTCAGATCTCAGATCAGTCCCAGTGTAAGCACCTTCAGATCTCAGATCAGTCCCAGTGTAAGCACCTTCAGATCTCAGATCAGTCCCAGTGTATGCACCTTCAGATCTCAGATCAGTCCCACTGCATGCACCTTCAGATCTCAGATCAGCCACAATAAACGCACCTTCAGATCTCAGATCAGTCCTAGTGTATGCACCTTCAGTCTCAGATCAGTTCCAGTGTAAGCACCTTCAGATCTCAGATCAGTCCCAGTGTAAGCACCTTCAGATCTCAGATCAGCCACAATAAACGCACCTTCAGATCTCAGATCAGTCCTAGTGTATGCACCTTCAGTCTCAGATCAGTTCCAGTGTAAGCACCTTCAGATCTCAGATCAGTCCCAGTGTAAGCACCTTCAGATCTCAGATCAGTCACAATAAACGTACCTTCAGATCTCAGATCAGTCCCAGTGTAAGCACCTTCAGATCTCAGATCAGTCCCAGTGTAAGCACCTTCAGATCTCTGATCAGCCACAATAAACGTACCTTCAGATCTCAGATCAGTCCCAGTGTAAGCACCTTCAGATCTCAGATCAGTCCTAATGCATGCACTCCCACATCAGATCAGCCCCAATGAATGTACTTCAGATTTCATGCTTGTCTCACTGCATGCACATTGGAACTCAGATCAGCTTCAGTACAAGCATTTCAAACCTCAGATCAACCTCAATGCATGCACTTCAGACCTCATATCGGTCCTAAACCTGAACCATTAGGAACACAGGGTATCTCTGCAGGTCTGCACGCGGGCCCCTTCCGCACAGCACACCAACGTCCCCTGCCACAAGTGGGTGTTCTGTGAGGTCAGGAAGGTGGGAGAACAGGCTTTGTAATTGACAGCCCATTAAGTGGGTGCCAGAAACAACAGATTCCATGCCCACCCAGGCATTCATGTGGGGCAGGACCATCTTTAATATTAATTGGACCCTGAGCAAACATTATCTTGGGCCCCCATGCATTTTTGCTCTCACAGTACACAGCCCTCCCCCATACTACCCCCATCATTACAAAAAAAGAACCCCTCCCTCATACTACAATTATCATTATACAGGACCCCTTCCCCAATACTACCCCCATCATTACACAAGACCCCCCCATACTACCTCCCATGCCATTTTGCTCTCACATTACACATGACCCCCTCCCCCATACTACCACCATCACTACACATGACCCCCCTCCTCCATCATTACACTTCACCCCCTTCCCCATACTACTCTTATCATTTCACAGGACCCCCTCCCCCATACTACCCCCATCATTACACAGGACCCCCTCCCCCATACCACCCGCATTATTACACATGACCCCCCTCCTCCATCAATACACTGGCCCCTCTCCGCCATACTGCCCCTATAATTTCACAGGACCCCCTCCCCCATACCACCCGCATTATTACACATGACCCCCCTCCTCCATCAATACACTGGACCCTCTTCCCTATTCTACCCCTATCATTTCACAGGACCCCCATACTACCCCCATCATTATACATGACCCCCTCCCCGATACCACCCCCATCATTACACATGACCCCCCTCCTCCATCATTACACTGGACCCCCTTCCCCATACTACCCCTATCATTTCACAGAACCCCCTCCACCATACTACCCGTATCATATCACAGGACCCCCTCCCCCATACTACCCCCATCATTACGCGGGACCCCCCTCTCCATACTACCCCCCATCATTACACAGAACCCCTTTCCCCCATACTACCCTCAATAATACACAGAACCCCCTCCCCAATACTACCCCCTCTCCACAAACCCCTACATTACATTACCCCCCCCCCAAACCCGGTCTCACCTTGATGGTGTCCAGAGGATGTCAGCAGGCGAACACCAGGTAAACCCCACCAAACCCTCCAGCAAATGAGTTCTTCAGTAGGCCGATGGTCTGCGGTTTGTAAGACATGCTGAGGGAGAGGGGTCGGTGTGACTGTGCCCGGGGCTGACAGGTGCTCTCCCCGGATAAGGTTTACTTACCGAGCTGACAAATCACTGCACAGACGGCAGACATATCATCCAACCAATCACCAGCACCCCCGATAATCAGTTCCACTGTCATCTCCTGAGTGATAGCCAAGTCCACTTATTATACACAGGCAGTTGCGGGTTCATGGGGTAGCTCAGCCGCTTTGGTCCCAACAACAATGGCTGGGCCCAGGGCAGCTGCCCCTTTGCCCTGATATGGGGGTGGCAGACACCTGCCTTATAATGGTCCCATGAACTGGAGTGCAGAGTTTCATTATCAGAATCTCTGAGGAGGTGACTAAAAACATCTCCAGAGCCAAATGTTTTCTTTCAGTTCTTGCTAGAAGATTAGGAATGGGGTTAGATCCCCTGCCAGGTTGCTGTCTGTGTCCCTATTGGGAAGTCTCACCTTCTCCATTTTTACAGTTGACTGGAAATAATTGACTTTAGACATATTTGAACAGTTCAGCATCTGCCCCCAATCCTTTTTGTGTGGGCTGGCCCTTGAAGTGTTAATAAAAATCTTGTTCTAGACAGCAGTTTATCAGCATTACTTCTGGTAAATCTGCTATAGTGGTGGTGGGGTTAGATCAGAGATTGGTGAATTATAGTGAATCTCTTTTGTGAGATTTTTGGGCCTCAATCCAGGCAGCTCTCTAGAAGGTCTGTCATTACTGGTAGTTGGCTTTTGTGTCAAAATGTAGAAGCAAATAATATAAATGACTTGAAAATGGGATGTTTAACATTTATGTCTAGTCATTCGCTCAAAAATCTATCAACAGCAACACGTTTCAGGAATCTTAACATACTGTACCTGCTTCTTCAGGGCTTAAATGTGACAACCTGCTTAGAACTACTCAGTCCTTTCTGTCTGCACATTTATATGTATATAATATATATTATCATTATTATTATTACTATTTATTGATGTATTTGTTTTACTTTATTTTCTATGTTTACATTATCTTGTGTTATTTTATATTATTTTATTCTTAGTCCTGATCAAATGGTGAATTTTGAGCTTCCGAAACTTGTTGGCTTCTATTCTTGTCATGTATAGTATTATTATTATATTATTTTTATACAGGATTTATATATTATTATTATTATACAGGATTTATATAGCGCCAACAGTTTGCGCAGCGCTTTACAATATAAAGGTAGACATTACAGTTACAATGCAATTTGGTACAAGAGGAAACAGAAAATAAAAATCTTCTAGACACATACTAGTGCTGTGGTGTTCTCACTTTTTCTACATTCCTCAGACCTGTCTGGAGACACTTGAGGACACCCCAGGTGACACTATGCTGCCTTTTGATTTTAAATGCCAGTCCCTACCTCACTCTTTAAGTTTTAAGTGCAGCACTCTATTAACACGTTTTCTGTTCACTCTGCAGTTTTGGGCAGGTTTTCCAATTTATAGAAGAAGAGAGCATGTCAAGACCTCCGAAACGCGCAGGATTTTTACAAAGCTTTGATTTTTTAAAAAAAACAAACTAAACTTTAACCATCCTGTCTTCAAATCAATTATATTTTGGCATTCCGACACTTTGATTCACATTTAGATAAAGACAGAATGGACTTATAACATTTCCTATTGGACACAACGGCTACATCAAAAGCTTGTACAGACATAAAGCATTGTGAGATACAGGATATTTGACATCTGTCAGCAGAGCATTCCATAGACACAGCTGTGCTTCCAGGAAATATAAATGATGGATATAGTATTATTTAAAGCTTGCCCTTATTTTAGACATGGGGTTACATAGTTAGTCTGGCTGAAAAAAGACAAAAGTCCATCAAGTTCAACCGTTAAAAAAAAAAGTTATAATCCTATACCCACAGTCAGGGGAGCACTGACCATTTGGAAACTCGGGCACTGCCCGAGGGCCCGGGGTCAGTAGGGGGCCCCATGAGATGCCCCTGGTACCTTTTTCATAGGCGTTTTTGAGTTTGGGCAAGGACACAGGGGCCCCATGATCCACTATTGCCCGGGGGCCCCATGAGTTGTCAGTCTGCCCCTGCCCACAGTTGATCCAGAGGAAGGCAAGAAAACCCAGCAAAGCATGATCCAATTTGCTCCTGCAGGGAAAAAATTCCTCCCTGATCCCCCGAGAGGCAATCGGATATTTCCTGGATCACCTTTACCTATAAGTGTTAATATCCAGTTATATTCTGTGTATCTAGGAAAGAATCCAGGACTTTTTTAAAGCAATCCACTGAGCTGGCCAGAACCAACTCTTGAGGGAGTCTATTCCACATTTTCACAGCTCTCACTGTGAAGAAACCTTTCTGTGTTTGGAGATTACATTCTTTTCCTCCAGACATAAAGAGTGCCCCCTTTTTTTCCAGAAAATACAAATGATCCAGAAAGATATATTTTTCCTTTTGGTAAAATGAAATAGATGGCAGTTTATAATCTGTGTGAGAGGGTTGTATTCATTGACTCTTCTTATTTATCCTGCAGAGAGGATGCCATTTCTCCAATGATGACAGAGGAACAAAGAAGGTCGGTTTCTGCCAGTCACTCTCATGAATCTCGGGGAAGACACGATGACAACAGAGTTGTCTAACACAAGAATATTCAGCATTGGATTTTGATTTTGATTTTTGGGGATATTCATAGAAACCAATCAACCCCCTTCCCCACACTACTTAACCTGCGCAGGAACAATCTCAGCAGAGTTGCTGTGGTCTGCATCCCTACATTCCATACATGCCCAGTATGAATCCTGTTAGCAGCAGAAGGATGCCAGAAGGTGGAATGGGACATGTTTGACTTTATTTTCTCTGCTGGCGGCGCTGTTGCTATGTGTAAAATGTTAAACCCGATCTCGAGGTGGATAAAAAAAAAAAGTTGGTGCAGTTATGCCTTCATTAAAAGAAGATATTATATGTATTTTTAATGCAACTTGTCTAGGTACCTGAGTTGGACAGCAGTATGTAGGCAGAAAGTGGAAGAGACAGCACACCGAGAGCCAATCAAAGGTACTCTACTGTATACAAGATGCACGCTGACAGGAGGAATGAGCAAAGTGAGCAGAGGATGACCTTAGTGGTGAGCTGCTGCTCCTTCTTATTCCAATCACAAGCTGGGGTGTATTTTAGTTCAGGTTGAATTTTTGGTCTGCCTATATCAATCTATAGGCAGCCTTGCCTTGCTTAGTACTGTGTTATCCAGATAACCACTCCATAGTGTGCGGGATTTTCAGCTGCCATTTAGACACTGTCAGTACTAATGAGATTGTTGCACCCACCTATATACACACACATATATATGTATGTATATCAGGGGCGGACTGACAACTCATGGGGCCCCCGGGCAATAGGGGATCATGGGGCCCCTGTGTCCTTGCCCAAACTCAAAAAAGCCTATGAAAAAGGTACCAGGGGCATCTCATGGGGCCCCCTAATGACCCCGGGCCCTCAGGCAGTGCCCAAGTTTCCAAATGGTCAGTCCGCCCCTGATGTGTATATATATGTATATAGAAAGTTGTATAGGCCTCACCATACACAAGAAATGCCACCTTTGTAGTATCAAATTTAGTTTTGCCAAAGCTATGTAGTATGAGGACAGACCTAAGCTATCCAATCAATTTGTAGCCAGTCAGGCAAATTGAGCGTCAGGGCTTCTCTTTGAATTAATTGCAGAAATCTGTTCTTTGAATGTAGTGGTTGTTTACTAATCAGGTTGGTTGTGGGGGACCTTGTGGTGTCAGTTGAGAAGCCAGTAACAGGGCCTGCCTCCTGAATGAGGTAGCAAGCACCTGTTGGCACACAAGTGGTTGACCCCCAAGAATACCGAAGTTCCCCAGTGCCAGTACTGAGGTGTATGGGGTGTGCAATGCATCAACCAAAACTATGCAGCAGACCTTGTACTCATTGTTCCTTCTCTGATGTGGCCACCTCACTGCAAGGTCAACTTTTATAACCATCCCAGGCTACAGAATTCTCTGTTCTCATCAATGGGCAGAGTGGCGTCCCATCGCTAAGGTAAGGGATGTCCTTTTGCAAGAAAGATGGATAAAAAGTGTTCCTTTAAGAATTAAAGCTGCAGTTTAATCTGCTTATAGTTTGCCTTTTCCCTCATCAACATGCTAATGAAGCTGCCCTTTTTCATTACACACTTCACTTTGGAATGTCATCACTGGGTCTCTGAGCTTTTCTGGAGAATGCAGGCAGATCATGGCTAGAGAGAGGGGTCGGCAGTGTGCTGTACATACAGTGAGGAACAGAAGTATTTGAACACCCTGCGATTTTGCAAGTTCTCCCACTTAGAAATCATGGAGGGGTCTGAAATTCACATTGTAGGTGCATTCACACTCTGAGAGACAGAATTAGAAAAAAATTCAGGAAATCACATTGTATGATTTTTAAAGAATTTTTTTGTCTTGCACTGCTGAACATAAGTATTTGAACACCTGAGAAAATCAGTGTTAATATTTGGTACAGAAGCCTTTGTTTGCAATTACAGAGGTCAAACGTTTCCAGTAGTTCTTGACCAGGTTTTTCTCAGGTGTTCAAATACTTATGTTCAGCAGTGCAAGACAAATAAATTCTTTAAAAATCATACAATGTGATTTCCTGATTTTTTTTTTTAAATTCTGTCTCTCAGAGTGGGAATGCACCTACAATGTGAATTTCAGACCCCTCCATGATTTCTAAGTGGGAGAACTTGCACAATCGCAGGGTGTTCAAATACTTCTGTTCCTCACTGTAGCTTCCTAAAAACATCACAGCACCCTGCCTCAGTATTCCTCTCAAGATCCTCCAGCCCTGACGCAAGCCCTGGGCTAGGCAATAGACGTGAAATTTGTTTTGTTATGAATTGAAATTTGGACTAAATTTGTGGAATTTGGAGATTCTGATGTATCCAAATCTCCGAATCACAAATAGTAACAAAATTCAACTAATCTGAAATATATTATAACAAAAACAACAAATTTGTTTGTATTCGTTCGTTTGCAACTTCAGAAGGTTTTGTAAGTTCAATAACATGTATCACACTCTATCTTGTTATGATTGGCCAAAGCCAAAGTTGCAAAACATCAAAGTTGCAAGCAAGCCGCATTAAAATTGCAAGAAAGATGCAAGACATCCAAGTTGCACTGAAGTCGCAAGCAGGTCGAACGTAAGTCACAAGGCATCCAAGTCACATCAAAATTGCAAGAAAGATGCAAGACATCCAAGTCGCACTGAAGTCGCAAGCAGGTCGAACGTAAGTCACAAGGCATCCAAGTCACATCAAAATTGCAAGAAAGATGCAAAATATCTAAGTCGCACTGAAGTCGCAAGCAGGTCGAACGTAAGTCACAAGGCATCCAAGTCACATCAAAATTGCAAGAAAGATGCAAAATATCTAAGTCGCACTGAAGTCGCAAGCAGGTCGAACGTAAGTCACAAGGCATCCAAGTCACATCAAAATTGCAAGAAAGATGCAAGACATCCAAGTCGAACTGAAGTCGCAAAAAGGTCGAACATAAGTCACAAAGCATCCAAGTCACATCAAAATTGCAAGAAAGATGCAAGACATCCAAGTCGCACTGAAGTCGCAAGTAGGTCGAACGTAAGTCACAAGGCATCCAAGTCACATCAAAATTGCAAGAAAGATGCAAAATATCTAAGTCGCACTGAAGTCGCAAGCAGGTCGAACGTAAGTCACAAGGCATCCAAGTCACATCAAAATTGCAAGAAAGATGCAAGACATCCAAGTCGAACTGAAGTCGCAAAAAGGTCGAACGTAAGTCACAAAGCATCCAAGTCACATCAAAATTGCAAGAAAGATGCAAGACATCCAAGTCGCACTGAAGTCGCAAGCAGGTCGAACGTAAGTCACAAGGTATCCAAGTCACATCAAAATTGCAAGAAAGATGCAAAATATCTAAGTCGCACTGAAGTCGCAAGCAGGTCGAACGTAAGTCACAAGGCATCCAAGTCACATCAAAATTGCAAGAAAGATGCAAGACATCCAAGTCGAACTGAAGTCGCAAGTAGGTCGAACGTAAGTCACAAGGTATCCAAGTCACATCAAATTCGCAAGCAAGTTGCAATGCAAAGCTGCACTGGAAACACGATAAATGAATCCCAATCTTCTGAGATAACTTCCGAAAAATACAAATCAATTCTTAACATTGAAAATATACGAAACTAATCCGAATATATGAAACAAATTCCAAAAATGAATCATTCCAACGTGATGAAACAAAATAATTGACTTAACGAACGAATCCAAAACAAATTTTTTCATCATGCATATCTCTACTGGCTCAGTGGAGGGGATATGCAAATATCAAAATGTCTCAATGGGTCAGTGTGGAGGGCTGGGTGCTCCTAGGCAGGTTGTACTTGTATGAGGACCACTTTAGGTAAAGCCCACATGTGATGCTGAGTCTCCATGAAAGAACTGAAATCCAAGGATGAAAGGGATGGGTCAGGGAGGAAAGCGCTAGAATCTCACGGATGTCAAACTGGCGGCCCTCCAGCTGTTGCCAAACTACAAGTCCCATGAGGCATTGCAAGATTGACAGGTACAAGCATGACTCCCAAAGGCAGAGGCATGATGGGACTTGTAGTCTTGCAACAGCTGGAGGGCAGCCAGTTTGACACCCCTGCGCTAGATGATGCTGGACATCCTCCAAGCGAGCTCTATCTGACTTGTTGCAGCTTCGAATGCACATTATGAGAAGCTCACAGTGTGCGGTGGATTTAGATGAAGCAATTCCAGTAGAGAACAGGAGTCGTACAACTGTGCATGTCTGAAGGGAAGGCAGGAGTTCAGATTTAATAAAGAATAATGACACAATTGCAGCACTATGTAAAATTTATTTTAAGAAATAATTCAATAAATACATACAGAAGAACAGAGGAGGAGAAACAACAATGGAAAGATAGATTGGATACATTTGATAACAATCTTTTATTTGGATCTGACTTCTGTACTATTGTTTTCTTTTTTTTTAATAAATTAAAAATGTTCTTTCCCAGCTGTTGTCGCTGTCACCGAATTATTGATTGTTATTATTTATTGCACATTAATATCGTTTTACAAAAGGAAAGAGGGGGCTTTTAAAAATACAGGTCTCCCAGCTGTGAAGGAACCACAAGTCCCAGCGTGTTCGGTCTGCCTGGGACTGCGGCTTCCTCCTCAGCCTACTCAAGCACCAGAATCATTGATAGATTTACAGGTTATATAGTAGCAGAAAACAGATTCAATCTCGGAAAGAAATGAAAGCACATAATTAGCAAGCAAGAGAAGGCTATGTCAGATGGGCACCTCTGCGATTTCTAAATCCATTTTTTTTTGTTACCCACCTAGAAAGCTGAAGGCAGGGTCATCAATGCGTCAGCTTTTCAAGATATTGGATGAATCGTTCTAAACAAAGTGTGGATGGGACTGCCAACCTCAGCCGGGAAATATTACTCTCAGCCTGGGTTCACATATATGCAGTGTGGTATATCGCATGTGTTTCGCACTGCATTCCTGTACAAATCACATGCGATTTGTGTGCAGTGCGATCGGAGCCGTACATTTTGTATGACTCTATTTGCACCGCACCAGCACCGAAAACGTGCAAGATCCTTTTTTGGGTCTGTGCTAGAATCGGATCACATGGATATTCACATCTATGCGATCCGATTCTGCACATCACGCCGCGTTTTGGGTGTTGTTAACATACACACCCGCAGCGGTTCGCATAAACGGGGTGCGATTCTGATGCGGTGCAGAATTTGCACAGAAAACGCAAATTCTGCACCCTATCAGTGTGAACCCGGGCTGAATGGCATAAAGCTTTAGAAAAAAAACACATTTTTGTAATTATGTTTCAGCCCTTAGGCCTCATGCATACTGGATGGTACCTGCATTTACAAGTTTTTTCTGCCCAAACACCGCCGCCGGGAGGAAAGGCGTCTCGGAGAGATGGCCATAGTCCAGTGCACATGAGGCCTTCATTGCTTTCAGCTGCAGCCTGGTTATGACCAATACAGACTCCAATGGTAACGTTTAAATGTAAATTGTAATTGTAAATTGGTTTTAAACCCTTCCATGTACCCAGCAGCCATTTGTCCTGTACATCCTTGTAAGGCTAGGTTCACACTAACCCACACGGTGTGGGCTGGTTGCAGGAATTGATGCGATTCCAACACCCGCAACCACCTGAAGCCGCATTGGGATCTGGGGGGGTGCCATGACACCCCCCACACATCTCATCCCGTAGCACGATTGCGGCTGCAGGAACTGCAGGGAATCAACATGGTCAAACCACCATTTCCTTGCGTGAAATGCAGGCACAGCAGCTCATTCAAATAAATGGGCAAATGTGGTGCGCACGGCCTGTACTAGTGTGAACCTGGCCTAAATTTCAAAGATGAAAAGGATTGTTCAGAGGCTCGCAAAACAGGGGGCGGGTAGCTGCAGTTACACACTGTACAAGAGCTCTGAGAGCTGATTGGAGGGAAAGGACACCCCCCCTTCACACAGCTCATAGGAACAGAGCTGACACTGTCAATCAGATGGCGGTCCCTCCCCCGTCACCTTTTTATCTCCTGGTGTCAGAAAAACTTGTCAGAAATGACACATGCTGATAACAGAGGAACTAGACAGGAGAGAGAAAGGACGCCTAAGGCTTTGGAGAGAGGGAAGTAAACACTATAGAAATATGTGCTTTGTTCATATTTCATGTCTGAGGTTTACAACCGCTTTAATGCCCTGTTCACATCTAGCGATTTGGGATCATAGGAGGATTCACACTGCAATCCTGCAAAACGAACCACATATTTGTGTGCCATTTATTTTTACCATTTGGCACCTAAAATGCGGTGCAGTTTTGGCGCGATTGTTGTGCAGTTCATCACCGCAAACTGCATCGCACAAAGCTGGTCACCCAAAAAAAGCTTCTGCTCCTTTTTGGGTGACATATTTATGCGATGTGGTTTGCCACGATTGCCGAGTGATAAATCAGGCAATATTTGTGTCAAAACCACACCATGTTTTAGGTGAAATTAAAAATGAATGGCACACAAACACGCACGGTGCATTTTGCCAGGACTGCAGTGCGGTTTGGAATCACTGGCAGAACCACTGCAATTCTGCCCCATGATCCCAATTGTTAGGTGTGGACGGGGCGTTAACCAGCTGTTAGCAGGTATTTAGCAAGTTGCAAAACGTGGTAAATCCTTCCAAAGGCCAGCTTAAAACTACAGCAGCCAATGCTGTCATGACATTCGCATTCAATGCGCAAAGGCTGGATCTGAGAATTACACACCAAAGCCTACCTCCACCTTTTGGACCATGTTACACATGTATTTAGGGTGTAACATGTAACAACAAGGAGCGGCACATGGCCTTGTAGGTCTTAATGGAACCGGAGTGCAGTAATCACGGCACTTGTAGTCTGTTTTATTTTTCTCTACCTCTTTAAAGGCTCTTTCATGCTGGTGGGCAGGGGGTGGTAAAATAGGTGGCTGATCCAAGGTTTTACAAACCACCCTGGCTATCCAACAGAATTCTAACATTCACAGGGCTATACACATGCCATGCCCACGATGCTTTCCTTCGTAGCTGCGGCAATGTTAACTCGGCCTGCAGAGTTTGACAAACAGCACCGCATGTCAAACTTTTCCATTTAGATCAATAGGGCTGAACCGCAACCACAAGTCAAATGGCATTGAACAGATAGAACAAAATACTTTCATTAGTAAAACTGGCCGACCAAAAGGGAGCAAATAAGAGAAGTTCATTGCTAGGCTTTACATGCACTTTAAAGTGTTACTAAACCCCGGACCCTGCATTCACTATCTGGTCCCCTCTGGACTCTGCATTCACTATATCTGGTCTCCCCGGACCCTGCATTCACTATCTGGTCCCCTCTGGACTCTGCATTCACTATATCTGGTCCCCCCTGAACTCTGCATTCATTATATCTGGTCTCCCCGGACCCTGCATTCACTATCTGGTCCCCTCTGGACTCTGCATTCACTATATCTGGTCCCCCCTGAACTCTGCATTCATTATATCTGGTCTCCCCGGACCCTGCATTCACTATATCTGGTCTCCCCGGACCCTGCATTCACTATATCTGGTCTCCCAGGACCCGGCATTCACTATATCTGGTCTCCCCGGACCCTGCATTCACTATATCTGGTCTCCCCGGACCCTGCATTCACTATATCTGGTCTCCCACAGGACACACAACATAGAAGTGCAATTATTTTAGTAAATATAAACTACTAAATACCTTTTCTCATCAGCAGTTAGAGCAGTCTTGTGAGTTCTATCAGTGTCCAGCACAGCACTGGTTAAAGCTTGTAGGAGGAGTTTTCTTTCTGCTCTAGGAGGATGCAAAACCCCTGACCTTTGTCTGGACAGTGCTGATTGGTCCTATGATGATCACATGCACTTTCCCAAACAAAAAAAAAAACCTCTCTAGCAACACACAGCAAACTGAGCATGTGCAGAATGGCTACGTCTGTCTTATCAGGAAATAGGATGTGGATATTTGAACAAGAGGAGGAGCAGAGAAGTCAGGATCAAACAGTCTTTTTACACAATGCAGAGGATTAACCCCCTAGGTTGCATAGTGGATATAACAAGCATACTTTACTGCATATACAGACTGATTTTACTGTTTTGGTTTTAGTAACACTTTAATTTACAGACTGGTTCACTTTAAAGGAAAAAATATACTGAGAGCAATATGGTGGATGCCATTGCCAACTGCTTCTTTAAATGCTGATTGCCTGGCTGTATCTGGCCTGAATACTACAAGCATGCAGCCAGTGAGTTGAAAGTCAAAACTTGTGATTACCATAAGAGCCAGGCAAGTAGCATTTTTAGGAAACAAGTTCAAAGGAAGCCTATATGTATTTTCTCCATGCAGGTGGAGATGAACTCAGTGGAAAAATGTGTCTCCCCCCACCACCCCATCCTGTGGGAAAATGGCTGGAATGCTCAGCCATGAGCCAGTGACCACACAAACACTGCCTGGGCACATCCCAGTGATCTCTTTATATAAACCAAAGGTGTCCATCTGACATTTCCATATAGCCGGACCCAATGTCTTTATTGCAGCAATAATGGTGAGAATTTACAGACGCTCGCTTTCTGGCAGAAGAGGCATGCAAACACAGACTCATTAAAGTGTCACAAATCAGAAGTGATGCAGCAAGCACGGGGAGAAAACAATGTGTCACAAGTTACAGAGAAAAGACCGTCCTAACTATTCTTTCACTGAATGCAAAAAAAAAAAGAAAGAAAAATTCAAGGCGCAAAGAAAGTGACCACAGGAAGAGATGCAGGGGAACAAAGGAGCACACATAATCTTCCAGTGGCTGCACAGGGGCAATCATTCCTGCAGGGGGCGTACTGGAGGACATCTGTAAGCCGGAGACGTGTTCTTCTCGCAGCAATAGTAGTTCTTGCCGGTGGGCCAAGTCATGTGAGTGCGACATTGCCTAAAGAAAGAGAAGAACAATTAATTATGTAAATCATTAAGGCTGGATTCGCACCTAAGTCTCCCCCAATGTGTTTTCTGTTGAAATCAATGGAAATGCATTAAAATACTTGTCAAGGCATGTTAGAAACATAGAAAAGTGACAGCAGAAAAAGACCAGGTGGTCCATCGAGCCTGTCCTTTTTATCTGGGGGGGGGGGGTCCATGTCAGTGTGTACCTTATCTCATCAGCAGTCTTGTGACTTCTATCAGTGTCCAGCAGAGCACTAGCTAAAGCTTGTAGGAGGAGTTTTCTTTCTGCTCTAGGAGGATGCAAAACCCCTGACCTCTGTCTGACCAATTCTGATTAGCCCTGTACTGATCACATGTACTCTCCTAAGAAAAAAAAAAACCTCTCTAGCAATACACAGCACACTGAGCATGTGCAAAATGCCTATGTTTCAGTCTGTCTTATCAGGAGATAAGAGGTGGTCACTTGAAAAAGGGGAGGATCAGAGAAGACAGGATCAAACTGCCTTTTTACACAATGCAGAGGATTAACCCCTTAGGTTCCACAGTGAGTATAACAAGCATGCTTTACTGCATATACAGACTGATTTTACTGTTGTGGGTATAGTAACGCTTTAACAATTTAGGCTGGAATTGCACCCATACGTTTATCCCACTCAATGAAAGCTCTTCAGAACACTTGTATATAGACCACCATACACATTATTGTGTGTTGTCGGGCACTGTAAAAGCAGGTTGCAATGCATTTTATACTAGATGTCAACAAGTGTCATAACACACCTCAACGCCATGAACCTTGCATATGAGGCATCAATGTGTGTCATGAGGCATCAATATGTGTCATGAAGCATCAATATGTGTCATGAAGCATCAATATGTGTCATGAGGCATCAATATGTGTCATGAAGCATCAATATGTGTCATGAGGCATCAATATGTGTCATGAAGCATCAATATGTGTCATGAGGCATCAATATGTGTCATGAAGCATCAATATGTGTCATGAAGCATCAATATGTGTCATGAAGCATCAATATGTGTCATGAGGCATCAATATGTGTCATGAGGCATCAATATGTGTCATGAAGCATCAATATGTGTCATGAGGCATCAATATGTGTCATGAGGCATCAATATGTGTCATGAAGCATCAATATGTGTCGTGAAGCATCAATATGTGTCGTGAGGCATCAATATGTGTCATGAGGCATCAATATGTGTCATGAAGCATCAATATGTGTCGTGAGGCATCAATATGTGTCATGAAGCATCAATATGTGTCATGAAGCATCAATATGTGTCGTGAGGCATCAATATGTGTCGTGAGGCATCAATATGTGTCATGAAGCATCAATATGTGTCGTGAGGCATCAATATGTGTCGTGAGGCATCAATATGTGTCATGAAGCATCAATATGTGTCGTGAGGCATCAATATGTGTCGTGAGGCATCAATATGTGTCATGAGGCATCAATGTGGGTCACGAAGTGCATTGAGACATGCCTTAACACATGCACTGGGATTTGTTTCCATTGATTTCAATGGAAAACACATCAAGCAAACAAACATGCAAGTCAAGCCTTAATGGACTAGTTCACCAAAAATGAAGAACTGAACTAACATTGTACAATGGTCCCCATTGTACTTACCTCTGTGGGTGTCACTGCTCATACAGCCGGGGCAGCGGTCCAGGGATTTGTACTCTCTGCTCTTCTTCCTATTCTTTTTGCAGAGCTTCTGGGATGGATCAGAACAATTGTGATTGGTCAGCAAAGCTCTGATCCGCCCTGGAAGCACAGCAGAGACAGGAGGGTGAAGAGTTGGGATCTGAAATCCCCCTGGACCCACAGAGATAAGCAGGGGCGGACTGACCATTTGGAAATTCGGGCACTGCCTGAGGGCCGGGGTCAGTAGGGGGCCCCATGAGATGCCCCTGGTACCTTTTTCATAGGCTTTTTTGAGTTTGGGCAAGGACACAGGGGCCCCATGATCCCCTATTGCCCGGGGGCCCCAAGAGTTGTCAGTCCGCCCCTGGAGATAAGTACAGCAGGGACTAGAGGGGTGGAGATGGTGTACGGCGTTACTTCACTTTACTTTCATTTTGTCTGAAAATGTGACTTTAATGTCATTTTCTACCATTCTACATCTTCAATTTTTATTAAAATCTGTTACAGGCTGCAAAGCCCAACACAGAACGGTGCAAACACCTGGCACATTACCACCATCAGCATGTATTGGATAAAAAGGTTCAATGACATTAGTCACAAAAGCGCATCAGTTTTCCAACTGTTTGGTATATGAGTGGATGACATCACCTACGGGGGGAGTTTCTCTTCTGATTTTCCTGTTTTTACGTTTGTGAGAATGTAATTGAACTTTTTTATTCCAATAAATGCCGATGGTGGTAATGTGCTAGGTGTTGGAGCCCTTCTGTGTGGGTTTTAGAGATTACCTGATCTGAGCATTACTTCTTATGGGAAGCATCTTTGTCTGAGCGATGGATTTCTCGCTGGGTGACAACGCTCTGCCTGTCTTACAGATTTCCTCCTGTGTTGTCACCCTGTCAAAAGGGCTTCCAATTGAGATTACCCTGCGAGGCAGTTAGGTGACACAGGATCAACTGTTATTCAGCTGCCAAAAAAGTGGAAAGTGACAGAGTCTGCTAATTGCTCACTCCCATGGAAAGTTATACTTACCAATCTGTGATCCTGCCAATGGTATGGTTCCAGATCCCCAGACACTGTGCCCTTCCCCCACATTTTCCAGGTAGGTGTGTCCAGTTGATCCTCGCCAGTCCTCACACCTAAATATTTAGGGATCGCCCATCATACCCACTTTACGAGTTGTTCCTGCCAAGACCCCTCATCTATCCCCACAATTAATGACTTTTTGAATTAATGTGCATGTGCAGTAACTTAACCACTTGAGCTCCAGAGGATTTACCCCCCTTAATGACCAGGCCTCTTTTTGCTACTCGGCGCTGCACTAATTCAACTGATAATTGCGCGGTCATGCAATGCTGCACCCAAACGAAATTTACGTCCTTTTTTTCACACAAATAGAGCTTTCTTTCGGTGGTATTTGATCATCTGTGCACTTTTTATTTTTCACGCTATAAACAAAAAAAGGCCAAAAATTTTGAAGAAAAACTATATTTTTTACTTTCAGCTATAAAAAATATATAGTAAACTCAAAGTTAGTTATAAATTTAGGCCAAAATGTATTCTGCTACATGTTTTTGGTAAAAAAATCCCAATAAGTGTATATTGATTGCTTTGTGTGGAAGTTATAGCGTCTACAAACTATGGTATAAATACTGCAATTTACGCCATTTTTTTGCTATACAGCGCTGCACTAGTTTAACGGACAATTGCGCGGTCATGCAATACGGTACATAAATGAAATTTACATCCTTTTTTTCCCCATAAATTGAGCTTTCTTTTGGTGGTATTTGATCGCCTGTGCGGTTTTTATTTTTTGCGCTATAAAAAAAAGGCTGACAATTTTGAGGAAAAAAAACAATATTTTGGACTTTTTGCTATAAAACTTGTCCAGTAAAAAAAAAATGCAAAAATCAAATTTAGTCATAAATTTCTGCCAAAATGCATTCTGCGACATGTCTTTGCTAAAAAAAAAACCCAATACGTGTAAATTAATTGGTTTACGTGAAAGTTATAGCGTTTACAAATGGCGGGAAAGATACTGGGATTTTTAGGGTTTTTTTTATACTAATAATGGCGGCGATCAGTGAATTATGGCGGTGATCAGTGACTTATGGCAGCGACCAGCGACTTATGGCGGGACTGCGGGACTGCGGCGGACATTCTGACATTGGGAGGTACTGACTTGGGGTCACTGACATCCCCAAAAACACTAGTACAGTGATCAGTGCAAAAAGAAAAACACTGACACTGTACTAATGGCACTGGGGAGGAAGGGGTTAACTTTATTTTGCAGGGAAGGGTTATCTGAGTGAGGGGGAGTGTTTTACTAGGGGGCGGGGGTGTGTGCTGCACGGGACAAGGCTGATCGAGAGAGAAACTCTTCTGTCTCGATCAGCTCGTCCTCGAGCTGACAAGGAAGTGACAGACAGCACAGCTACTGCAGCTGTGCTCTCTGTCACTGTTTACTGCCAATCGCCAGGAAACAGCCGCTAAGGACCGGCTGTCACCCGGCGACTGACATTCGCGGCGGTGATCGGCAGGACAGATAGGGCGGCGGCGCGCCTCGCGCACGCCCCCTATCTGTTTACAAGACACACGTTTTAAAACGTGGTTTTGCCTGCGAGTGCCGCCCTGTATTTCTACAGTGGCAGGGCGGCAAGTGGTTAAATAAGGTTGATGCTGTGATCCTGAGACATGGCCCTGGACACAGAATCAGTTGTCATCTATGTCCTTTACTGCCTCCCCACCCTATCAGAGACCTCGTTTCTCATATACTTCATTACTTAGTTTATTTGGATGCACGACATGATCATTTGGGCACATCATGCACCTTGTGTGCACACACATCTTTAATATCATCTTTCTTTTTCCTTTGGGATTTTCTTTTCTTGTTGTTTTTTGATGCATCACTTTTGATATATATTTGTTCTGCTGTCTTGATACCATGTACCTTATGTGTGCACACATCTTTAATACCATCTTGCTTTTCCCTTTGGGATTTTCCTTTCTTTTCTTTTTGTTTTTTGATGCGTCACTTTTTATATATATTTTTTCTGCTGTTTTGATATATACTGGTCGGAATATGTCCGTTTTTTTTTTGTGCTTTTACTGTGATTTTTTTTACTTTATCCCAAATAGACATGCGTTTTTTGTATATATTATTATTTACATTTTGATTATTTACAAATGTGGCTTCTTAGCCCATATCTTCTTGGGATATTTACTCACTTCTATCTGTGGTTGTGCGTTATTTCATTTTTAATTTTACTTTTCATTTATAATTTTTTCATAATTATTTTTATCCATTATTCTTTTTCTCTTTCTTTGTTTCTCTTTTTATTCCACTTTGCTTTCCTTTTTCTTTTCCTCCTTTCTTGTTGTTCTCTGAGATCACTGTTTTTGATACAATGGTTTTATATGTTTTGTTACAATGTATTAGTAGGTGTATCTTCAGGATTCAGGAGTGCGGATTAGGACAGGTATTCTATATTAAGGTTGATGCTGTGATCTTGAAACATGGCCCTGGACACAGGATCAATGAGACAGTGGGCCAAGATGCAGAACTGTCCCAGGAACATGCGGGAGAGTTGTCATCTATGTCCTTTACTGCCTCCCCACCCTATCAGAGACCTCGCTCCATTTCTCATATACTTCATTACTTAGTTTATTTGGATGCACGACATGTTCATTTGGGCACATCATGCACCTTGTGTGTGCACATTCATGTCCACACACATCTTTAATACCGTCTTTCTTTTCCTTTTGGGATTTTCTTTTCTTTTTGTTTTTTGATGCGTTACTTTTGTTTTTTGATGCGTCACTTTTGATATATATTTTTTCTGCTGTCTTGATACCATGTACCTTATGTGCGCACACATCTTTAATATCGTTCTTTTCCCTTTGGGATTTTCTTTTCTTTTTGTTTTTTGATGCGTCACTTTTGATATATATTTTTTCTGCTGTTTTGATATATTCTGGTCTCAATATGTATGGCTTTTTGTGATTTTTCTGTGATTTTTTTTTGCACTTTATCCCAAGTAGACATGTGTTTTATGTATGCTCCATTTCTCTAAGCCAGCGGTTCTCAACCTGTGGGTCACGACCCCTTTGAGGGTCGAACAACCCTTTCACAGAGGTCTCCTAAGACCATCAGAAAACATATATTTCCGATGGTCTTAGGAACCGAGACACCGCTCCGCTATCAGTCTCCAGGCAGGTCCACCCACATGCAGATACGTCCACATTTCCCTGGACCGCGATGTGTGCGCAGGATAACATGCCATCCGTCATCTGGCCACATCCCTGGGATCACTCAACAGCTCCGCCTCCTCGCCAGTGATTGCCCACCGGAACTGTAGCTCAGGAGAGGCACACAGGCGGCCAATCACCGGCGAGGAGGAGGAGCCGAGCAGCAGCGCGAAGATCAAAGAAGATCGAGCAAGGGAGCGGCCGGAGAAGGAAGACAGCTGACAGGTAAGTGTCTGTAGCGTGCAGATGGTGCTGCTCCAGCCAGGTATGCTGGCTGTAGATGGGAGAGGGAGGGAGCGAGCCCAGGCTGGAGCAGAAGTCAGCAAGGTAAGTATCATTGGTGTCACTAATACCAATGATGGGGCACTATTCCTCCCACTGACACCAATGATGGGGCACTATTTCCTCCCCCCCCCCCCACTGACACCAACGATGGGGAACTATTCCTCACGCCACTGACACCAACGATGGGGAACTATTCCTCCCGCCACTGACACCAACGATGGGGAACTATTCCTCCCCCACTGACACCAACGATGGGGCACTATTCCTCCCCCCACTGACACCAACGATGGGGCACTATTCCTCCCCCCACTGACACCAACGATGGGGCACTATCGCCCCTCACTGACAACAATGATGGGGCACAATTCCCCCCACACTAGTATCAATGATGGGGCACTATTCCCCCCCTTCCCCACTGACACCAATGATGGCGCACTATTCCTCCCACTGATACCAATGATGGGACACTATTCCTCCCACTGAAACCAATGATGGGACACTATTCCTCCCACTGACACCAATGATGGGACACTATTCCTCTCACTGATACCAATGATGGGGCACTATTCCTCCCACTGAAACCAATGATGGGACACTATTCCTCTCACTGACACCAATGATGGGGCACTACTCCTCTCACTGATACCAATGATGGAGCACTATTCCTCCCACTGAAACCAATGATGGGACACTATTCCTCTCACTGACACCAATGATGGGGCACTATTCCTCTCACTGACACCAATGATGTGGCACTATTCCTCTCACTGATACCAATGATGGGGCACTATTCCTCCCACTGATACCAATGATGGGACACTATTCCGCCCACTGATACCAATGATGTGGCACTATTCCTCTCACTGACACCAATGATGTGGCACTATTCCTCTCACTGACACCAATGATGGGGCACTATTCCTCTCACTGACACCAATGATGTGGCACTATTCCTCCCACTGACACCAATGATGGGGCACTATTCCTCCCATTGACACCAACGATGGGACACTATTCCTCCCACTGATACCAATGATGGGACACTATTCCTCTCACTGACACCAATGATGGGGCACTATTCCTCCCACTGCAAAATTACAGTTATGAAGTAGCAATGAAAATAATTTTATGGTTAGGGGTCACCACAACATGAGGAACTGTATTAAAGGGTCGCGGCATTAGGAAGGTTGAGATCCACTGGTCTAAGCAAAGGTTAAAGGAGTAGGCACAGGACAAGTAGATATAAAACATTGGTGGTTGACTTGCAAGGGGGCCTTAATTGCAGCCCCAAGGGGTCCTACATAATATTCAGTATATGTAATGCTCCAGAAGACACTCCTATTGAGCATACGTATTACAGGAGATGGTCGGTGACTAGGGGCATGGCAAAGGAGTAATCAGAGGCAGAGGATAAGCTGCCAGAGACAACTGGAGACTGTGGACATGGCATATGAGACTGGGAGAGCTCACAGTCATTACTATATCAATCCATGGTTTCACTCCTGACTGCTGGGGTTCAATAGCCACATAACAAGTGCCATAGGGCTGCATGCAGACCTCGGGCCTCACGTTGGGCACCAGGGGCATAAACCCCCTTCTACTGCAGATCCTGCTTTGTTACATATTTGAACCCATCTAATAGCACACCTGTTGCTGTGCCCTGTGTGGGTTGTATATGGCAGTAACGCAGTGCCGGTGCTGAGACAACCACCCAGTAGGGGAATGGTGCTGTGGGGCCTGATAATCTCTCTACGGTATTCAATGCCGTTGTTACGCTCCACACTGGCTACCTGCTTGGAAACCAGCAATTAAAACAGCGTTGCTAAGGAAGAACCTAAATTTGGCATCGGAGTTTCTGACCACTGGGGAGACTCAGACTTTCCTTGATAATTAATGACCTCATTAGAATCTGCGCAAAACTGGGACGTTCAAGCCCACAGAGGAAAGGAGACGTTTTAATTGACGACATGGGCATTTAAAGAGAGATTATGACGCGGCTAAATTTAGACGTGATGGTTACATTATCCATTCGGCAATACGCTGTAGCTGATTTCACCTCTGGGATGGGGAATTGGTTCTACCTGAACTTTTTAAGTAGAGTCTAACACAAACTTAGCGCACGGCGTTCACAGAAATACACAAACGGGAAGCGAGACAATGAAGGTGTAACTGGCGCAACAGCAATTTACTTGTCACCTCTCCTTCCTGCACAGATATTCGGGGGGGGACCTCAATGTGAGGACCAGGGGCGGACTAACCATTTGGAAACTCAGGCACTGCCCGAGGGCCCAGGGTCAGTAGGGGGCCCAATGAGATGCCCCTGATACCTTTTTCATAGGCTTTTTTGAGTTTGGGAGAGGACACAGGGGCCCCATGATCCCCTATTGCCCGGGGGCCCCATGGTGAGGACAGTGATAGAACTTACCAAGGTTAAAGCTCGGAGCTGTCATCCTTGTCCTTACTTCACCACTTGGCATCTGCATAGATGGCAACTGTCCCGGATTTGCTGGGATAGTCCCGCATCTCAGTATTCTGTTCTAGTGATGCTGCGTCCTAGACTGTCCCTGTCATTAACATCACTCATGAGCAGAAAATTAAAAAAAAAAGAGTATAGGCTGAGGGTATCGCAACCACAAGTGGACCATCCATGGACTATTAGGGGCGGAACCTTCTGCAGGACTGCCCAGGAGATGGGTGTGTCAGGTGTGGGCTATTGGCGGGAGTGGGGCAGGACCACCCATAAGGCTAGGTTCACACCTATGCAGATTGCGTTTGAGACGTTTCTGCATTGTGTTTTTGATGCGTTTTGCATTTTTTTATTTCTTTCTTTTAAATTTTTTTTGTTGCTAGGCAGATTTAAAACGAAAAATGCATCAAAAACGCGGCAAAAACACAATACATACTTTTCTGCAGCGTTTGCATTGAAGTCTCTAGAACCAAAAACGCAACTTTTTGCATTCAAAAAAGTATCTGACCCTTTCCAAAAAAGGCACCAGGTGAAAATGAACAGGTGTGCACATGTCCCATAGGAAATCATGTTACAAGGATTGTACTGCAATTCTGCAAAATGCTACAGAAAACGCTTAGGTGTGAATTCAGGGTAAAGTAGACATGGCCTGGCTGGAAGGTGGGCATGTCAGTTGCAGGCTGTGGATAGGGATGACAGTGTCCTGGGTACTGGAACGAATATGTCGGTAAGCAGGCATCAGATATACATATTGCTTCATATAAGTACATGCATACTAAGTCATTTGTCAGTATAACACATCAAGGTATTTATTACCTCTCACAGAAGTCACAGCACTCCCCCTGACAATGCCTTCATCTGCCTTTCCCTCTAGAAGTATCAAGTCATATTTGTTCAGGCATCATCCAGGATCACCATCTATTGTACTTATTGGACTGAGATACTGGCTCAAAGATGACACAGTCATATAAGTTCTGGTGCCTGAGCAGTTCTAGGCTGTGTTCACAAATGCCTGACACAGATCAGCCCCTGCTGCAGCCTTTCACTATGTGACTTACTACAAAGTAACAGTCTGATCGCTAAACAGCAACTGCACACATGCCAGAATTTCTATGACTGTGTCATCTCTGAGCAAGCATCTCAGTCCAGAAAGTAGATGGTGACCCTGAATAAAGATGGCATCTCAGTCCAGAAAGTAGATGGTGACCCCGAATAAAGATGGCATCTCAGTCCAGAAAGTAGATGGTGACCCTGAATAAAGATGGCATCTCAGTCCAGAAAGTAGATGGTGACCCCGAATAAAGATGGCTCTGTCCTTCTGGGGAGAAAAGCTAATGAAGCCATTGTCAGGGGGAGTACTGCAATCCCTGTAATAAGTAATACAGTAAATACCTGGAAATGTTACACTGACCCATTCTGAATTTAACATGAAATACATCTAATGACTGACCCCCTTTAGGCCTGGTTCACGCCAATGCATTGTCCTTTTTGCTGTGCTTTTTTGCAGTGCGTTTTTGCGTGCGCATTTTTTGTGGAGGGAGAATTTTTTGTTGCTGGGCAGAATAAAAACTCAAAACACAGCTTAAATGCACTACATGTGTTTCAGCAGCTTCTCCATTGAACTCTATTGTAGCAAAATTGCTGCTTTTGCATTTTAAAAAGTCCCTGATCCTTTCCAAAAATGCAGCAGCTCAAAAAAGCATAGATGTGAACCATGTTAAATAGACTGTAGTGCGTTTCTGGAAAACGCTAAAAGCACTAAAAAACGCATTGGTGTGAACCAGGCCTTAGCACTGGTTCACATATATGCAGCCGTACGGGCCGCGTTTTGCGTGGGCACGGGAGCCCATTCATTTGAATGGACTCCCGTGCCCCGTGACACGTAGGGAAGAAGTCCCTGCACTTCTTCCGAAAACGCAGCCTGCACGGGAACCTCGGTTTCCAGTACGGTTGCGTTTTCCAGTGCGGGCGGCGTGCTATTAGAACTAATGGCACCTGCCCGCGGGTCCGCATTTCTCTGTGCGGGTGGTGCGGCTGCACGGATTTTCATGCGAATCCGCAGCCGCACCACCCACACAGATGTGACCCTAGCCTTAAACCTTGGTGGAAGATATTTTCTGCTACACTGCTGGCTTCTTATCACACATGCCATCAAATCAATAAATAAATGCTGACCACGGCTAAACAATCACTTGTACCTAACCAGGGGCGGACTGACAACTCATGGGGCCCCCGGGCAATAGGGGATCATGGGGCCCCTGTGTCCTTGCCCAAACTCAAAAAAGCCTATGAAAAAGGTACCAGGGGCATCTCATGGGGCCCCCTACTGACCCTGGGCCCTCGGGCAGTTTCCGAGTTTCCAAATGGTCAGTCCGCCCCTGTACCTAACCCGTCAACGCTGACAAAGATTGAAAGTGGTGTCCCCGTACAGAATTCGAACACTCTGTGAATTGTGCGCTGCCCTGTATAGAGAGCAGCTGGTGTTTTAGCAGCAGTTCATCGGTAGTGACGTAGGAGATGCACAGACTCGGAATTTGTTTTTGCATATGCCGCAAACTGCTGTCTTTCCATCTTGCTATAAACAGTCTCAGTGCAGCATATGTCTGTCAGGACTTTCCTAATTACTGCTTCGTAGGAGAGCGGTTTATGGCAGAGCTCCAGCCAATCAGATGCAATGATAGAACTTGTTATAAAGAAGTAAAAAAACTGATTCCAATTTGCAACTTTTTCCTTCCTATCGCTTCTCTGTTCATTTATGAGGTCTGACGAACCCCAAACTGTGCGGGAAGTGGTGCTGAACACCACTTTCATACATATTCCATAACTCTTAGCCCTGGTTTAGGGGCGTACTGACAACTCATGGGGCCCCCAGGCAATAGGGGATAATGGGGCCCCTGTGTCCTTGCCCAAACTCAAAAAAGCCTATGAAAAAGGTACCAGGGGCATCTCATGGGGCTGCCTACTGACCCCGGGCCCTCAGGCAGTGCCCGAGTTTCCAAATGGTCAGTTCGCCCCTGCCCTGGTTCATACTGATGCGGTGTAGAATTTGCAGTGTTTTCTGTGCGAATTCCGTACCGCATCAGAATCGCACCCTGTTCATGCAAACCGATGCGGGTGTGTATGTTAAGTTAACGACACCCCGAAAGCGGTGAGATGGGCAGAATCGGATCGCATAGGTGTGAATACCTATGCGATCCGATTCTAGTGCGGACCAAAAAAAGGGGTTCTGCACGTTTTTGGTGTGGGTATGGTGTGAATAGAGCCATACAAAATGTATAAATAACATAGAAGTGCAGAGCTATAAAATTATATACACAACTGATGAATGCATAAAGTGCCCAGTGCATGTGAATCCACGGATTATTAAGTGAAATAAAAAAGATATGTGAACTATGAAACGGACTTGTGTGTGATTAAAATCAATAAACAATAAATAAATGTCCCATAAAAACTGCAAATAGTCCTTAAATGTGGAGTATCTTGTGCTTAAAATGAGGAATTCTGCATTCCAATATAACATATAATTCATATGAGAGATGATTTGGTGAAGTGCGGAAGGTGGTAAAAATGCACACTCACCAGATGCACATTAAAAATGCGCAATGTGTAGTATATGATGAAATCTGCCAGAGGTCCCCTTTAAGGTGGAATGGATGTACAGCCTGGTAAGGATATCCCTCCTCTGGATACTGGGGCTGCTTATGGACTGATGTCACCCAGGATTCAGCTGGGATCAAAGATGGCCAGGTTTCGCACAGTGCATGCATGGACTGTACTGCACTTTGAGAATGGGTCCACAGTCTCCTGGGACCTAAGAGGTGTCCCAGAAGGCTGCAGGCAAACTGAGCGGGGGAGGAAACTCAGATCGCATAGGACGTGGGAGCAGGTACCTATCAAAACTAGGTTCCCACTCCCCCCAAAAAATAAATAATGGTAGAGAAGTGAGAGAGTAGGACATACAGCGGGACTTTAAGTATGTTTTACTTTGAGGGGCTTGGTCACACCACATGCACTCAAACTCTATTAAATTCACCATTAATGCATATGTCAGAAAATTTGTGTATTTTGTGTATTAACGAGCCTAGTTTAGAACACTGCAGTGGTTTTTTTTTGTGTGTTTAAAAAAAGTACAGTATTATGCATTTTTTTCCACACGTGAATGCGCCGCTATGTGGATGCAACTCCACACCACAAACATATGTCAATGCTCATGTGGAACTGCTCGCTGAACATGGAAATTGCGTTGTGACGCCTAAACCTTTTTATTTTCCTGTTGCTTACGTCTGTTTTGTATTACCCTTTCTATAATACTTCTTGCGTCGTTTTTCTTTTCAATGAACAATATTTACAAATCATTAAGCTGAATCTCTGAACACTCTAACCAGAAACTAAAGAACGTTCTGAAAAAGTGTTAAATCTGTTACATTCCTGCCTGGGTGTGGCAGCGAATAATACAGACATTTTAAAAGATTAGAATTCCAACAGTGGATGCCATGAACAGTGTGTGCTTCTTTTAAAACGTGGTGGTGACTACCGTGTGTGTGTGAAGGGTTAACTGTTCGGTGGATTGCCCCAGTACTCTCTTTCACTCTCAGTCTGCTGGTGCTTAGAATCTTGTTCTGCAAGCTGGAGAATCTCTGTGCAGGGTGAAGCTGAGAGTGTGTGGGTCACACTGAATATCTAGGAAGCTAGAGGCATGCTTTCTAAAAATGCTGTGCTCCTACAAAGGAGAGATCCTACTACAGGTTATTACGTGCTTCACTGTTATCAAGACAAATGATACTGCAATTTTATTTAATTCTGATTTCTTGAATTTACATACATAGCAAATTTCTACCAAACAAGTGAAAAACTGTTACAAAGTACTGGAGGATCAACTAATGAAAAATGGCTGACTTGACCCTTAAAGTGCATGTCGAGCCAACAACTTTTATTGGTTTTAGATGTAAGGGTTGTACAGTTGTGTCCAAAATTATTCAACCCCCACTGAAATTGAGTGTTTTGGCCAGTTTGACATTGCTTTTGATCATTCAGTCATCTTGCTTACATTTACATTAAAGAGGCACTTGTAGGTCAGACAAATATAACATAACAGTTATAATGAAATAACCACAAATGTCTTTTCTGTGCTCACAGCATTATCAGTTTTATTCAACCCCCAAGTGACATTCAATCTTAGTACTTAGTACAGCATCCTTTTACAGTTATAACAGCTTTTAAACGTGAAGCATAGCTTGACACAAGTGTCTTGCAGCGATCTACGGGTATCTTCGCCCATTCTTCATGGGCAAAGGCCTCCAGTTCAGTCACATTCTTAGGCTTGCGCACTGCAACTGCTTTCTTTAAGTCCCACCAGAGGTTCTCAATCGGATTTAAGTCTGGTGACTGCGATGGCCACTCCAAAATGTTCCAGCCTTTCCTCTGCAACCATGCTCTAGTGGACTTGGAGGTATGCTTGGGATCATTGTCCTGTTGAAAGGTCCAACGTCTCCCAAGCCTCAGGTGTGTGACGGACTGCATCACGTTTCCATCCAATATCTCCTGGTACTGAAGAGAATTCATGGTACCTTGCACACGCTGAAGCTTCCCTGTACCTGCAGAAGCAAAACAGCCCCAAAGCATGATTGACCCTCCACCATGCTTCACAGTAGGCAAGGTGTTCTTTTCATCATAGGCCTTGTTCTTCCTCCTCCAAACATAGCGTTGATCCATGGGCCCAAACAGTTCTAATTTTGTTTCATCAGTCCACAGAACACTATCCCACAACTTTTGTGGTTTGTCCACATGGCTTTTGGCATACTGCAGTCGACTCTTCTTATTCTTTGGAGACAGCAAGGGGGTACGCCTGGGAGTTCTGGCACGGAGGCCTTCATTACGCAGTGTGCGTCTTATTGTCTGGGCTGAAACTTCTGTACCCACATCTGACAAATCTTTTCTCAGTTCCTCAGCAGTCACACGGGGACTTCTCTCCACTCTACGCTTCAGGTAGCGCACAGCAGTCGAAGTCAGCATCTTCTTTCTGCCACGACCAGGTAGCGTTTCAACAGTGCCCTTTGCCTTGAATTTGCGAATGATGCTTCCTAAGGTGTCTCTTGGTATGTTTAACATCTTTGCAATCTTCTTATAGCCATTGCCCTTCCTGTGAAGAGAAATCACCTCTTCTCTTGTCTTCCTGGACCATTCTCTTGCCTTCACCATGTTTGTAACCACACCAGTAAATGTCTAGAAGGAGCTGAGTATCACAGTCATTTTAAAGCTGCCTAATTGGTGCTTATTATGCTTGATTGCTGCTCGGTGACATCCACAGGTGTTTTCAATACCTGATGGAAAGCACCTGTATGAACCTCTGTTCTTCAGAGTGGTAGTCTTTAAGGGGTTGAATAATTGTGGCAATGAAGAAACCACATAAGAACCATTTACTACTGTATTACATAAACAATTGATGTCATTTTAGTTGCATTTGGGTAGTTACAACGTCCTTGTAGGATTTGATTCTGAATACAATTCCAAATGTACACTATAGTCCCTAAACCCCTTTACAGCATTGGGGGTTGAATAATTTTGGACACAACTGTAGTGGCAAGGACTAGAACCCCTGTTTTTACAGTTATCTGGGGGTCTGTTACAGAGATTTCCCCTCAATTCATGTCCTTCTGACAATGGTCTCAGAGAGTGAGGTGAACTCTGCAGCAGAGAAACAGGCAGAAATCAAAGATTTGACATGGGTTCCAGACTCCCTTGGTACCACTAAAGAAAAGCGTTTTTATTTCTGTCCGTGTTCCTGCATTGTAAAACATTGAGAAGAAGTGATAAGAACATCACATTGATAAGAAGTGAGCGGAAATCTCTCTAACAGAGCCCCAGGTAAAAACCCAACAGGGGTTCTAATCCTTCTCTAATCCATTCAAAACGAAGAAAGATATTCAGGTTTGTTACATTTTCTTTTCTACTGTTTCCATGTATGAAGCTTGCTGCATATCTAGAAAGCCAGAGATGTTACATAGTTAATCTGGTTGAAAAAAGACAAAAGTCCATCCAGTTCAACCATTAAAAAAAAAGTTATAATCCTATACCCACAGTTGATCCAGAGGAAGGCAAAGCACGATCCAATTTGCTCCAGCAGGGAAAAAAATTCCTTTGTGATCCCCGAGAGGCAATTGGATATTCCCTGGATCAACTTTACCTATAAATGTTATATCCAGTTATATTCTGTGTATCTAGGGAAGAATCCAGGACTTTTTTAAAGCAATCCACTGAGCTGGCCAGAACCAACTCTTGAGGGAGTCTATTCCCCATTTTCACAGCTTTCACTGTGAAGAAACCTTTCCGTGTTTGGAGATTAAATTTCTTTTCCTCCAGACGTAAAGAGTGCCCCCTTGTCCTCTGTGATGACCTCATGGTGATCATATTCCCCCGTAATCTTCTCTTTTCAAGAGAGAATACATTCAGTTCCTCTAATCTTTCCTCATAGCTGAGCTCCTCCATGCCTCTTATCAGTTTGGTTGCCCTTCTCTGTACTTTCTCCAGTTCCCCAATGTTCTTTTTGTGCATTGGTGCCCAAAACTGAACTGCATATTCCAGATGAGGTTTTACTAATGATTTGTATGTTACTTCAGGGGATTAAAACTAGCAATGGAATTTTTCTGGAAGAAGTTGAGGAAAACACAGACAAGTCCAAATACAGAGAACAACAACGAACAAGGAAATATAAGATTCCCATCATGTACAGCAAGTCCCTTGTTCTACATCAAGTTCTGAGTAGGCTTGAGGTTCAGATTAGCCGCATGGTGGGTTTGCAATGAATTCAGGGTTGGGTTTGTGGTGTGCAGCTCCATTGAATTTATAGTGAAATTTGATGGACTGGATTTTGAAGGACCCCTAATACCCCACCCTTCAACTGTTGTTAGAGGGTTGAAATTGCCAAAAATGGGAACTATTTTATGTGCGAGCCCCCCGCTATATAAAGGTGGGTTCCCAGCAGTTGTCAATGTTTGCTGGCATAGTTTGGAGAGCTGACAGTGTGTGTAGGGAGAGTAAAGGTTGGTAGTACCAACTTGGTACACATGCAGGGGCGGACTGACCATTTGGAAACTCGGGCACTGCCCAAGGGCCCGGGGTCAGTAGGGGGCCCCATGAGATGCCCATGGTACCTTTTTCATAGGCTATTTTGAGTTTGGGCAAGGACACAGGGGCCCCTTGATCCCCTATTGCCCGGGGGCCCCATGAGTTGTCAGTCCGCCCCTGTACACATGGACCAAATATCGGCCGGTATCGGCCGGTTTAACAGAAACTGGCTGTGTGTACAGCGCTAGCAGCCAATGGTCAGCCAGCTGTTTTGAACAAAAAAAAAAACCTCCACATGTGTACCAGGCATCTGTTGCTATAAGTGCTATACTGGTTGACATTGTGTAGTACATCACTTGGTACTTGTGCGGTAAAGTAGAGTGTGCCAAAGCACCACATATTTATTCCCTTATTTTTTCATTTAGGAAATCCTCTTTACTAAAAAATGTCAGGTAGGCATGGAGAGGCAGAGGATCTGCACATAGAGGCAGCAAGGGGTGAGCAGATTCTTCTGGACAAAGTGCCTCATCTGTGAACCCCCTCATGCAATGGAACTCTATGTTGGCCATGCTACAAAGGCTGCTCAAGCAGTATCATGCCATTAATGAGTAGCTGAGTGAGTTCTGCATGAGGACAGGCTCTGGGGTTCTCTTCACTGCGTTAATGGCTTATCGTTCAGGACATGTTCTGTATTTTAGCACCTTTTGAACAGGCAATCAAAACAGTAAGCCACAGCAAGTTGGGGATTAAAGGTAGAATCTCCTTCATGTTCCTCATGGACCACACACTTCTTGGCCTAATAGATGAAGTAGAAGAAGGTAGCAAGAAGAATGTGAGGTGTAGGAGGAGGAGGGTTGGGGTGCTGGAGGCAAGGAAGAAGAGGAGGAAATGGGAAATGCTTTAAGAGGGATAGTTCACCCTGGGGTGCTATTCATGGTTAGGGTGCAATTATTTAGGACAGTGTTGTCTGCATCAACACTAGGGACTTCGAGTCCTCTGCTGTCCCATTGTCTGATGTCCCAGTGTCCCAATTTGGTCCAGTGTGGCTCTTTTTCCTCACGCATACAAGCTACAATACAACATAGCAAAAGTTAGCCTGGGATGTTGCATATGCTGCAGAGTGTTTGTGGTCTAACCAAGCTGCTTCCATACTGTCCAGCCACTGTGCAATAATTGTGACTATTGTCTCTCAGATAATACTGTACACTCATGTTTAGTCACGTCTTATTCAATAGCCTATATGGTATATATATTGATTATTTTGTGAATAATTTTGAGGAAAGTTGGGGGTGTAGAGGTGGGGGGATGTGGGTTTGTAGTTTTTAAGTGTTTTTTGTGCACTCTGTTTTAACAATTCCATTAAACTTTTAGGACAATGCAGCATGGTACAGCAAACAATGAAGCCCACAAACTGCTATTAAACTGTTCTGCTGCTGGCCAGTTTCTACCAAGTTGGAAGCTCTAGATTTTTTTTTTTTTATAATAGAAAATCTTTCTATAGCTTTTAGATCTGTTGTGAGTGCTTCTTTCACTGGCCTACCATCGCTTGATAAAAAAAATCATGTGTCGCAGCCCAAACTACCTAAAATAAAATTTTTCAAGTGGCAACGAAACAGATTAGAGCGCTACTGCTGTATTTAAGCCAAACTAAATTAGAAAGTTCAAATATCAAGTACATATCCAAACTATGTGATACCAGAATATGGTGTTGCTGCTGCCCTTGTCTGGGAAAATCAAACTACGGTATTCCAAAGCACCATACAGCTGAAGGACATCTCCAAAGGATGTAAATGAACTACTTCCCACCCAGCCACAGTATATTAACTGTGGGCAGGCGGCACAGGCAGGCTGGATCACGTACATTTACATGATCCACCCTGGTCTGGGTTAGGCCTCGTTCACACCATATGTGCAGAAAAAAGTATGGAAACTGACGCGCAGATCTCACTTGCAGAGACATCAGTTTACATCAGTTTTAATGTGTGCGTCAATAAGTTTTATACATGTTGCAGATTCCTACTCAGAAAAAAAATCTGTGGAGGATACTAGTGTTGTGGTGTGAACAGGGCACATAGAGAATAATTGATTTTGCTGTGTCCTTGCAGAACACGTACAGGAAATCTGACATCTCTGCACCATGGTGTGAACGAGCCCTTAGGGGAGTGCATCCATGAGCCCACTTCTAACCCCCAGTGTCAGTGACTACAGCAGGATTTTGTCAGTAGGTCCTGGCCAATGATTTATGGCTGACACCTGCTGATTGGCTGTAGCCAATTACAGCACAGAGCCCTGTTTCTACATACACACAGGGCTCTTTACACAGATCACCAATCTGGCTGTTTCTTCTTCTTGCAAAGCAGGGAGAAAAACAGCCAGATCTGTAAGTAAAATCAGCACATATCACACAGATTACACTTGTTAGGCACACAGTTACCCTTTGATTGCCCCCTTGATGTTAACCCCTTCCCAGCCAGTGTCATTAGTACAGTGACAGTGTACAGCATTAGCACTGATCACTGTATTAGTGTCACTATTGATGTCAGTGTCAGTAGTCAATTAGTGTACCTCCCTGCCAGCATCAGCTAGGGCTAGGAACACTAACCCAGTCCCACTATAAGCCGCTGATCACCGTCACTGCCAGCATAGCCTCATAGCTGCATAAATTCCAGTATACAGTATATACCATAGATTGTAAATGCTATAACTTTCAGAAAAACCAATAAATATACACATATTTTTTTTTACCAAAGATATGTAGCAGACTAAATTTTGGCCTAAAATTATGAAGAAATTAGATTTTTTTTTATTTGGATATGTTTTATGTAGAAAATATTGGGGGGGGGTTCAAAATTTTCGTTCTTTTTCTCATTTATATAATAAAAAATAAAAAAAACCCAGTGGTGATACAATACTACTAAAAGAAAGCTCTATTTGTGCGAAAAAATAATTTGCATTGGTAAAACCATCCAGAGGTCAAGTGGTTAAAGGTATGAGGTTTTTTTTTATGACAGCCTCAAAGTCACATTAAAATGACCCTTTCCCCATTCTAGTTTTTTTTTTTATTTTAATTGCCCTTCATGGCAGTGCCCATCTCCCTATGCCTATTTTGACAATAATTTTCCTATTAGCCCAAAACATTTTTAGAATTTAACTGGAGGATTCCTACCCCTGTAGATGTTAATGGGATTTGCTGCCAAATTTGTGTTTGCCAAACTACGAACTAGAGTCAGCGAATCCTCGGTAAAACCTGGACACATTCGCCCATCACTAGTCTTGTGGGAAATCAGTGCAGCACAGGTAACAGGGTCACACACTTAAAGCGTTTTGGGTAGTTTCTGATGAACCACAATAAAGTCAAGCAGCGGGTGGCCCTGTTGGTATCCTAAAGCCTGACATCCTTTGATCCAAAAATCAAAGGATCCGAGTGGTTAATTCTCATCCGAACATTGACTGCAGCCAATCACCTACAATCACTTGGCAGAATCCACTGTATTCTGACAGCCACTGGTTCCAGGTATCATAATACAATCGCCGCAGAGGAAGAGTCATCCATCCATTCTGTTTAGCAGCAGGCTGAATGTATGTCTACCACAAAGTCGTATTAAACCCAAAACAAAAAATGTAATACAATGCAGCTTACCAAGTATTAGATGTGCTGGCTGCATTCGTTTTTTTTAGCCCTTTTCCCCTCTGTGTTCACCTGGTGATCTGCCCTGACTATGTATGAAGGAGCTCAGGGGGCACGTTTGGTCAGACGCATTTCTAGACTGGGGTGAAGGGATTGTTAGATGTACTAGCAGATTTAGATACACTAACATATTGAAGCCAAGCTCCAGGTCTCACTTTATAAGCAGTTAATGCAACAGTTTTTTTCCTTTTGGGATAAAGGTGTTACTTAAAAAAAATAAAAGCTGATCATTGTAAGCACCCCTGCTTGTGTTAAATTGTTTGTCTCATCTCTGTAACTGATGCATTCTGCTGGAGAGCTTGTTCTTTTGAAAACAACAGATTTACTGGCTGAATCACCAGAAGAAAGAAAGCCTAAAAAAGAAAATAAATGCAGCCAGCACATCTAATAATTAGTAATACATTTTTGCTTTTGGGGTTAATACCACTTTAAGCCCCTCTATATGTTTACTGTTTACAGACTTTCTCTTAAGTGCCTGTTGTACACAGCTATGAATATTTCAGCCCCGTTATACGGGAACTAGCAGGATGTAAATTAGTTCTGGGGGGTTTGTGGAAACTGAAAAAAAATCTCAGATGGAGCTGTTAATATTATTATTATACAGGAGTTATATAGCGCCAACAGTTTGCTCAGCACTTTACAATATAACGGGAGACAATACAGCAACAATACAGTTCAATACAAGAGGGATAGGAGGGCTCTGATCCTGGGAGCTTACAACCTAGGAACTGTGAAATCATCTTAAACCACTGCTAATAATGAGCACTAATGTAGTGAGGGCTTGGTGACGCCATATATAAATATAATGACCCTGGAAGTCCTATGTTGTACACTATACAAAGTTCATTTTTGCTGCACTGTTATTTCACTCCCTTTTTAGCCTCATAGAACAGAGCCCTGTAATTCTACAAAGTGTAATA
The DNA here is from genome assembly GCF_062004578.1 of Staurois parvus. Classification (NCBI taxonomy): domain Eukaryota; kingdom Metazoa; phylum Chordata; class Amphibia; order Anura; family Ranidae; genus Staurois; species Staurois parvus. Next base: position 618,068 of record NW_028318049.1, read on the forward strand.
TAGGTTACAGCGCAGAGAGAGCTGCCTCTAATCAGGGTGGCATTATACGGTATACAGTGGCAGCACAAGTGCACACATTGTTCTGTATGTGACTAATACCATTCTGGGACACTGACCTGGTTTTAGCTCTCTATGGACCCCTCTACGCTGCTGCCCTCTTTGCCATCTTTGTGTTTGAGGTCTTTTTCACTGCCCTTCATCTTCTTCCTAGTCATGTGTCCGCGGAACCCGGCTTGGATTTTCGTAGCCGCCGCATTGGCACCTGGGTCATCAAGGGCGATGTCCAGAGCTTCCTCCTGATGCTTCCTGCAGGATTCATTCTGAAACAGAAATCCAGCAATCAGACAATTGCCAATGCAACATTGTCACACTGTAGTCAGGCTTGTTCTAATTTTAAATGGACTTTTCAATGTATGTTAGAGCAAAAAGAAAAACCATATGGATATGTCTCTGGTATACATGCACATTTCCCTGTTTTATCCCTGTAGAATGGAACTCCAGAATTTTTTTTAATTTTTGGTTCCCCCAATATAAAAGGTGCCAATCTTCACTTACCCTCTCCATGCTCCATCACTGCCCCTGACTTCCAATCCAGCGCCGGTGGTCCTCTTCTGCCATTCTGAAGACTACCTGCAAGACCAACATGTTGTACTGTACATACACGACACTAGGGGACGCATCATAGGCTGGGCTTAGTACTGCAGGACTGACCATAGTTCATTCCAGAATGAATGAAGAGAAGAGGCTGCAGTGACATCACAGGACTGGCAAGAGAAAATTGGTATGTATAGGGATTAAAAAAATAAATACCATTGGGAAGGTGGGGGCAAGGAGGGTTACATGCCTGGAGTCCCCTGCAAGTACAGAACAAATCTATTAATCTGCAAGAAATGCACTCAGATTCTAATATTCTTCTAAGTGCTTAAGGGGGCAAAAATTTACAAGACATGGTGTCAGCCCTGCCCAGCTGTCTTTTGCTAAAATACATAATCTTTCCCCTTCTCCTTATCTCTACAACAGAGACTCATTGATCTGTAGCTCCAAGTTATGAACTCAGAGGGCTGGTTAGGTTCCTTGAGATAACACAGAAAGAGTCCCCAGGACAGCTCAGAATTTTTGGCAGGACCAACAGATATTTTTTTTGCAACAGATATTTTAAAACTCTTTCAATGGTAAATTTGTGAGAGCAAAAAAGAGCAAAGTAAGAGAGACAAAGAAAATAAAGTCCAAAGCTAACACTTCTTAAGCGGTTAAGATTTTATTTTTTGTTTCTGAAAATAGTGGTTTAAACCATATCAAAAAAGCTGATCATTGTAAGCACCCCGGCAGTGTTATATGGTTTGCCCCAACCCCTGTAATTGTAATTTGTGCTGGACAGCTTGGCCTGCAAATGTGGAATAGACTCCTTCAAGAATTGGTTCTGGCCAGCTCAGTGGATTGCTTCAAAAAAGGCCTGGATTATTTCTTGATACACAGAATATAACTGGATATAACATTTATAGGTAAAGTTGATCCAGGGAATATCCGATTGCTGCTCGGAGGATCAGGAAGGAATTGGATCATGCTTTGCTGTGGTTTTTTTGCCTTCCTCTGGGTATAGGATTATAACTTTTTTTTTTAATGGTTGAACTGGATGGACTTTTGTCTTTTTTCAGCCAGACTAACTATGTAACCCCATGTCTAAAATAAGGGCAAGCTTTAAATAATACTATATCCATCATTTATATTTCCCCACGGGAGCTGGAAGCACAGCTACGTCTATGGGATGCTCTGCTGACAGATGTTAAATATCCTGTATCTCACAATGCTTTATGTCTGTACAAGCTTTTGATGTAGCCATTGTGTCCAATAGGAAATGTTAAGTTTTTCTTAGTCCATTCTGTCCGTACCTAAAGGTGAATCAAAGTGTTTTTCTTTGTTTCTGAAAATAGTGGTTTAAACCATATCAAAAAAGCTGTTCATTGTAAGCACCCTGGCAATGTTATATGGTTTGCCCCAACCCCTGTAATTGTAATTTGTGCTGGACAGCTTGGCCTGCAAATGTGGTATGGACTCCCTCAAGAGTTGGTTCTGGCCAACATTTATAGGTAAAGTTGATCCAGGGAATATCCGATTGCCTCTCGGGGGCTCAGGAAGGAATTAGATCATTCTTTGCTGGGATTTGTGCTTTCCTCTGGATCAACTGTGGGTATAGGATTATAACTTGTTTTTTGGGTTTTTTTTATGATTGAACTGGATGGACTTTTGTCTTTTTTTCAGCCAGACTAACTATGTACGGTACTAGTCACATACAGTTGCCAGAATATAAAGTTTTTCACAATAGCGGTCCTGCAAAGTTTTTGTTGCTTTTCTTGAACCTGATACTACAGCTGGAATATATTTATCAATATTATTACATATAACTATGTTTCTTTATACATCTTATTCATTTTTTTTTGTATTGTTTACACGTATATAATTACCTCTGCAGCGCTACCCCTGAATGAGCCGTTGTAATTTAACAGGTTCTTTCCCAGAGGCAGCCCGGAACACAGCAACAGTTCATTCACTCTTGGCTCAGTAATCAGACTAGGGCAGGGGTCTCCAAACATTTAAAAACAAAAGACCAGTAAAATGTCCTTCAGGTTTTAGGGGTGCCTGTGCCCAGTGAGAATAAACAATGCCCCATCTTTGGTCTTAGTGGGAGAAATAGTTGGTGTCAGTAGGAAGAATAGTGCCTCAACATTGGTGTTAGTGGAATGTAATTTTGCCCTATTGTTGGTGTCAGTGGGAGGAATAGTGCCCCCTTGTTGGTGTCAGTGGGAGGAATACTGTCCCATCGTTGGTGTCAGTGGGAAGAATAGTGTCTCATCATTGGTGTCATTAGGAGGAATAGTGTCTCGTTGTTGGTGTCAGTGAGACAAAGAGTGTCCTAAATTGTCATATCAAGAAAAACAAAGGGGTGCGGCGCTGGAATCCCTAAAAACAAAGTTCAAATGTATGTATACACATAAATTGCACTAAACCCAGATGTGGATATAAAGTGACAAAAGTGGAAAATGCAAAACTCAAGGTGATATTAGTGAGCACTATTGATGTGCTGAGTGTTAATAACCATACACAGTCCTGAAAACAGTTCATATAAAGTGCTTAGAAGTGATGATCCATCTGAGGGGATCTCAGATAAGTGCTCCTTACAACATCCTGGTGACGTGCCGTGAAATTGTTAGGAATATGCACTCACCAGATGCGCAACCTTTATGCGCATATATGCATATGTAAATCTCAAAGATGTCTGCTGAAGGTCTCCTTCAGAACCGGATCAACTTACCGATAAGGATCCCCTTCCCCGGGGCAGTTTGCAGCACCTAAGGCCTCACTTCGGAATGGGCTCTGTACAGGTATCCGCTCACAAGGAGCCAAAAAGAAGGAAGCCCATAGTGCAGTATTTTCAAACAATATTTATTGAATGCAAGCTAAAAACAAGATAAAACACTGACCATGTGAGATGCTAAGATGGCCACTGGACTTCCACGCGGTCGCGGCAAAGGCATCACTGCGCACGGCTCCTCCTCAAATTTATTTCCTAAATTGTTATATCGTTAGTGTCAGTGGGAGTATTGTGTCCCACTGTTGGTGTCAGTGGGAGTATTGTGTCCCACTGTTGGTGTCAGTGAATGTAATAGTGCTATGTTGTTGGTATCAGTGGCGGGGACAATGCCTTACAGACTGGATAAAGGCAGGCAAAAGGCTGCATCTGGCCCCTGGACTGCAGTTTGGAGACCACTGGTCTAGGGGATGTCTTTCTAGTATTGCTGAAGAACTTGGATGGGGTGTAGAGTGACTATGGATTACTCCAGATTCACTGAACATTTTCTGGAGGACACTTCAGCTTGCTAACTTTCCCTAAACAGGGAAGAACCAGGTAAAGATGGTAGAACTGAGCCTCTTCTTAGAAACTATCCCAGTCAGGAATAATACTCCACCCAAGGGGTACAGCACACAGTCACAAGATCCCTGAGCCCCAGTCAGTACTCACAATGTCACAGGATCACTGGATACCTACTTCCAGAATAAACCGAACGATCTTCAGTGAGGGAGAGGTTACCATACAAAATGCCAGAGGACAGCCGGACTCCTAACTTCCACATATAACACTATATATAACACTGTATACTACATAGTAGATAATGTATAACATGATTCTCTTATATAATCTACTGTATGTCATGCTCTATGACATTTCAAAATACTTAAATAGATCTTAACTTTACATTCTGTTATCTTGTTTCCCAGCCCTGATGAAGGAGTATTAAGCCCCTGAAACGCGTTGTTTTTTTTCTTGGGGCCTGTTACTGTGAACAATAAAGATTTACTGAAGTTGCTCAATTTCAGTGGAGCTCTCATTCTGTCCAGGTGTTCAAAATGTAATCTTACAAATGCAAACTCAGGAGCTGGGTGACACTGGGGGGGAAAGTTGATTTACTAAAATTGGAGCACTCAGAATCTGGAGCAGCTGTGCATGGTGGCCAATCAGCTTCTAACTTCAGCTTGTTCAATTAAGTTTTTTGACAATAAAACCTGGAAGCTGATTGGTTTCTATGTAGAGCTGCACCAGACTGCACTCTCCAGTTTAAGTAAATCATCCCCCTGTGTGAGCTCAGATAGCTGAAAGGTCAGCGGCTGTCAGACTTAAAGAGACCTCAGATTTTATAATTTTCCAAGGCTCGGGGGGGCAAAAATGATTGTAGATTTCAACGGTATCTCACTCACCTTACATCAGAGACTTGACGCATGTCAGAGACTGCTTGTGTTTAGAACTGAGCATGGCCAGGGAAATCATGCCAATACATCTGGCTGACCTCCAAAATCTATGGTCACCTTAAGCTGGCCATAGACACAGAGAATTTCGAAGGAAAAGTCTTATGAAAATTTGTAGGAAAATTGTCAGAACATTCTTGGAAAATTCAAAAGTGTGAAGCCCACGGTGTGCAGTTTCAGTAGAGGAGAGGAACCTATACAACTGTGCAAGACTGAAGGGAAGGCTGGAGGTCAGCTTTAGAAAAAAATGTAGAGAAAATCCAAAAAGATTCAACAAAAAATCCTTTTTGTTTCTTCATCTCCTTTTACAATGTTCTGGTAAGAAGGAGTTTGTAAAACTTTTTAGTATAGAAAGAAATTTAAATGATAGTTATGTAATATAGATCAAAGTGCCTCCTGTTCCCGGTCTCATGCTGAGAACTTAAATGGCTCTCGGTGAGGACGGGCCGTTTCTTAGAGATTAATGAACTGAACACTTCCATTCTGCTCATGTACAATTAATGGCACTCCACCGGGGGTGAGAGCTCTTCACTTCATGTGTGTCATTTCATGTAGAGGGAATGAAGGAAGACATTGAGAATTAGTAACGTCATGAAGAATGGAGAATAGCTACAGGGAGGTCACTAGTTTCTGCAGGATAAAAGTTTGGCCCACCAATTGCCTGCATCCATTCTGTATGTATGATAGGTAGACTTTGATGGTCAAATATATCATTTATCATATGTTGTCAAGTAGATGGGAACTTGACTAAGAGAATGTTCTACAGTCTGACAATAGGCTGAATATGGATGAGATTTGGCAACTTTTCAGGTTGGTCCCTGGAAATAAAGAACAGCCTGTAATGCAGTGGTCAGCCGAGCCACAAGAGCCAATAATTTAAAGGAATGGATTATTTCCATGTCCCCAATGCAAGTTTGTTTGACAATAGTTTATTTATTAGCCCTGCAAATAGCCAGAACTGTCTCAGATTTGCTGGGACAGTACTACAGCTTGGCTTTCTGTCCCACTGATGCTGTGTCCTGAACCATGTCCCAGGATCACAGCATCAACCTCATTTGAGTTACTGCACATGCACAGTAATTCAGAAAGGCATGAACTGCAGGTATCAGGGCAGTGAGTGGGCATTCCTCCCATATTTAGAGGGGATTTGACTCAGAGGAACCCATAAAGTGGGTAATATGGACAGTCCCCACATATTTATAGGCAGAGTTGGGGGTACCAAACTCATAAAGTGGCCATGATTTGGGTGCACCCACACAAAAGGTTGGTGAATGAAATGCAGACACCACAAGATGTTCTCAGTTTTCCAAGATGGTCATCCCAAGGGCGATTATCTGTCCCTAACACCAGGTATTTGCTTGTTGAGTGATTACTTCTGAACACCGGCAGTGTTTATCAACTATTCTTGAATTCATCAGACTGGGCCACCTTCTTCCATTGCTCCGTGGTCCAGTTCTGATTATCATGTGCCCAGTGTAGGCACTTTTGGCTAAGGACCCGGGTCAGCATGGGCACCCTGACTGGTCACAACCCCGTACAAAACAAACTGTGATGCACTGTGTGTTCTGACACCTTCTACCAGAACCAGCATGAACTTTTTCAGCAATTTGAGTGTAGAACCCCTCTAGATATGTGCTAGGATTAGGAAAATGTAATTCTCGCTCACTGTATCCAGTAGAGCTGCATTCTGTTGTTACGTAAATTTAACTTGATGTGTAATCAGTGTGGCTGTTTGTAATTATTTAAGTTTGTTTCGGGTTCCACAGGCAGGCTGCAGGTTCGAATACTCCTCCTGCTTTCTAGAACCCTCTGGATGGTTCTGGAACACAGGTGTGGAGTAAGGTAATTGAGCAGCATTAATATTTATACTGTCTCAGCCAACCCTACGGGAGACTGCACAAATGGTTGCTGGGAAAGTGTATAAATATTTTGAGACCAGGAACAGAGGTGTCTTGTCCCTGCATAGGAGATCCCCCCCCCGGCCACCTGCCATGTGTTTGCTAATCATTGCGGTTTCCAGCTGGGTGAGCTGGTGGGCTGGGTTTTGCTGGAAGTTGCTGGAGCTAAAGGGAAAATAGTGTTCAAAGTTCTGAAGAGCTAAGAATATTTAATTCTTAGTGAAAGGATTTTGCTTGGACTGTCTATTGACAAGATTCATCTCTTTAAGCTGCTAAAACAGTCCATCTCTTTACTTGTGCAAGGTTCTACATACAGTAGTTCTACAGAGAAAGTGTCCTCCTATTTGTACATACACTATACAGGATTGACAAAAGTATTGGGATGCCTGCCTTTTACACGCGCATGAACTTTAATGGCATCCCAGTCTTAGTTCGTAGGGTTCAATATTGAGTTGGCCCCGCCCTTCGCAGCTATAACAGCTTTATCTCTTCTGGGAAGGCCGTCCACAAGGTTTAGGAGGGTGTCTATGGGAAGGTTTGACCATTCTTCCAGAAGAACATTTGTCAGGTCGAGCATTGATGTCGGACGAGAAAGCCTGGCTCGCAGTCTCCGCTCTAAGTCAACTTAAAGATGTTCTGTTGGGTTGAGGTCAGGACTCTGTGCAGGCCAGTCAAGTTCCTCCACCCCAAACTCGCTCCTCCATCTCTTTATGGACCTTGCTTTGTGCACTGGTGTGCAGTGATGTTGGAACAGGAAGGGGCCATCCCAAAACTCTTCACACAAAGTTGGGAGCATGAAATTGTCCAAAATGTCTTTGTCTGCTGACACCTTAAAAGTTCCCTTCACTGGAACTAGGGGGCCAAGCCCAATCCCTGAAAAACAACACCACACAATAGTACCCCCTTCACTAAACTTTACACTTGGCACAATGCAGTTAGACAAGTACCGTTCTCCTGGCAACCGCCAAACGTCCATCAGATTGCCAGACAGAGAACCGCACTCCAGAGAACATGTCTCCATTGGTCTAGAGTCCAGTGGCGGCGTGCTTTACACCACGTCATCCGATGCTTTGCATTGCACTTGGTGATGTAAGGCTTGGATGTAGCTGTTTGGCCTTGGAAACCCATTCCATGAAGCTCTCTACATACTGTTGTGCTAATCTGAAGGTCACACCAAGTTTGGAGGTCTTTAGCTATTGACTCTGCAGACAGTTGACGACTTCTGCGCACTGTGTGCTTCAGCATGCTCTGACCCCGCCATTTTACGTGGCCTACCACTTGGTGGCTGAGTTGCTGTTGTTCCCAGTTGCTTCCGTTTTCTTATACCACTGACAGTTGACAATGAAATATTTAGTAGCCAGGAAATTTCACAAAAGGACTTATTGCACAGGTGACAACCTATCACGGTACCACTCTTGGAGTCACTGAGCTCCTGACAGCGACCCATTCTTTCACAAATGTTTGTAGAAGCAGTCTGCATGCCTAGGGGCTTGATTTTATACACCTGTGGCCATGGAGGTGATTGGAACACCTGAATCCAATGATTTGGAGGGCTGGCCCAATACTTTTGGCAAATAGTGTAGTTCTGGAGTATCCCACTCAATTCTCCATCCCCATTTAAGTTACCCAAAAATAAAAACACCAAATACCCCTAGACTGTTCATTGAGCCAGAGAGTGACTGTGACCGTGTGCCTGGCTGTGGGACAACTGCTGGGAAAAGAACACTAAGCATCGTTCTAGCTGCTCTCTGCTTTCAGCTAGGGAACAAACATCATTTCCTTTAAGGATAATGCTCAAGGCATGTGGGGGAACTTTTATTTTTTCGGGCTCAAAAGCCCCACACCGAGAGCTACCAGACTGGCTTGTTGTTTTCAAAAGCCAATGTACCACATTCCCCTGATATTTTTTATATATCTTTGTGACTTTATTTGGATTTTTTTTCGCATTAATAATTTTTTATAGTTTTTATATTCCCCTGACTGCCTATTAAGATTACTTTTTAAATGTTTCCCTGAAAGCAATTTTTTTGTAACATGTCTACGGCCACCCATTTTCACAAAGATATGGAGGTTGGTTCTCCCTCTAGTGGCCATCGGTATATCTGACTGGTGCAGGTAACACTGTTGCTGTTTATGACAAAAAAAAAAAAAATCCCAATTCTGGGCTAATTTGTTTTTCCAAAAAAGTGCCCCACCACAATTGTGAATGACAAAAACATTGCTCAGGCTGCAATAACACCTCCTTTGCGGTACTGTCCCCTGCAGTACCTCTTCTCCATCACAAGATGTCCTCAGTCTTCCAAGTTGAGTTGGTCCCTGTGTTATACAGACCAGAAGACTGAGTACATAAGGTGAGTTCAGAGCATCATGGATCCACCCCTGTGTATGGGGAGGGTTGGTGTCAATACAACCTCCTGCACTCGTAGCACAAACAGAAAGAAGACCCCCTGCATCATGTGACCGGCCTGAAGACTTCTGAAAATGGTAAGTATAAGCATAGACGTTCTCCGCTGATCATCTCAGCACACAGACGGCCAGTGTATGAAGGAGTGATGTCAGCCCTTCACTGGCGATCTGTTGGAAAATTCTCCCTCCAGATTCTCCAGCCCAGAGGTGGAGAATCGGGGAGACCAGTGGTAATTTACTGCTGCTTAGTAAACGGTGTTTGACTGATCTCGTGAGATTACAGTAACAGCAGCCGTTCTAGCATTCTAAGCATTTGTAGATCGCTCCTCTGCTCATTAGGAGCAGCAATCTACACCGCTTCATGAACAGTCATTCAGAGAACTGTCTCTGAGAATGCCAAAGAACTGAGCTGCTCCATGATTATTATTATTATTATTATACAGGATTTATATAGCACCAACAGTTTGCTCAGTGCGTTACAATATAACGGGAGACAATACAGCAACAATACAGTTCAATACAAGAGGAATAGGAGGGCCTGATCTTTGGAGCTTACAATCTAGGAGGGAGGGGCTAGTGGTACAAAAGGTAGTAACTGTGGGGAATGGACTGGTAGGAAGAGTGGAAGATTCCATTATTAGCTAAGGGTAGGATAGGCTTCCCTGAAGAGAGAGGTTTTCAGAGTTTGCCTAAAAGTGAGCAGAGTAGGCGATACTCTGATACATTGGGGTAGAGAGTTCCAGAGGATGGGGGAAGCTCTGGAGAAGTCCTGGAGATGAGCATGGGAGGAGGAGACAAGGGACCTAGAGAGCAGGAGGCTGTGCGAGGAGTGGAGAGTATGGTTTGGGTGATATTTGGAGACAAGATTGGTGATGTAATTTGGGGCAGAGTTATAAACGGCTTTATATGTTATTGTTAATGTTTTGAATTGTATTCGTTGGGCAATGGGAAGCCAGTGGAGGGATTGGCAGAGAGGGATGGAGGACACTGAGTGAGGCCAGTGGAGGGATTGGCAGAGAGGGATGGAGGACACTGAGTGAGGCCAGTGGCGGGATTGGCAGAGAGGGATGGAGGACACTGAGTGAGGCCAGTGGAGGGATTGGCAGAGAGGGATGGAGAACACTGAGTGAGGCCAGTGGAGGGATTGGCAGAGAGGGATGGAGGACACTGAATGGAAGCCAGTGGAGGGATTGGCAGAGAGGGATGGAGGACACTGAGTGAGGCCAGTGGAGGGATTGGCAGAGAGGGATGGAGGACACTGAATGGAAGCCAGTGGAGGGATTGGCAGAGAGGGATGGAGGACACTGAGTGAGGCCAGTGGAGGGATTGGCAGAAAGGGATGGAGGACACTGAATGGAAGCCAGTGGAGGGATTGGCAGAGAGGGATGGAGGACACTGAGTGAGGCCAGTGGAGGGATTGGCAGAGAGGGATGGAGGACACTGAATGGAAGCCAGTGGAGGGATTGGCAGAGAGGGATGGAGGACACTGAGTGAGGCCAGTGGACGGATTAGCAGAGAGGGATGGAGGACACTGAATGGAGGCCAGTGGAGGGATTAGCAGAGAGGGATGGAGGACACTGAATGGAGGCCAGTGGAGGGATTGGCAGAGAGGGATGGAGGACACTGAATGGAAGCCAGTGGAGGGATTGGCAGAGAGGGATGGAGGACACTGAGTGAGGCCAGTGGACGGATTAGCAGAGAGGGATGGAGGACACTGAATGGAGGCCAGTGGAGGGATTAGCAGAGAGGGATGGCTGATACAGAACGGTTAGTAAGGTGGATGAGTCTGGCAGCAGCATTCATGATAGACTGAAGAGGGGATAGCCTGCGATGAGGTCGGCCAATGAGGAGGGAGTTATAATAGTCAAGGCGAGAGATAACAAGGGAGTGAATAACTTGCTTAGTAGTTTCCGAGGTTAAGAACGGGCGTATCTTGGAGATGTATAAAAAAACATCCAAGTCAGAACCGCACCAATATGACAGCTGTAATTGCGGACGATAGGGTGCGACTTATCATGCGATTTGCAAGTCGCATGGCATGCAAATCACATGGCAAGTCGCAACCGGGGTCTTAAATGTTCAGCTATTTGGACAAACTTTAGAGGTCTACTTTAGGTTTGGGTGTACAGTAATTCAATAGAGTAGAGAAAATCGACTTCAACAGAACGGGAATTTTGCCTTTCGGCGCCTCTTGTAAATTCTGTTGCCGTGTTTATAAAACAAAAATCCACAAAAACACATTCCCGCCTTCCTCCAGTGCGGCTCGATAGATTCTACCGTTCCATGCAGAGTGTAATTTCACTAACAAAACAAGTGAAAGGTTCCCGGCGAGCTTCTGAGCGCACTCTGTGCCGTGTTTAATTAGAACGCTCGGGAGGAGAAGAATGGAGCATTATGTTTCCTTTGTGTCGGAGCGGCATTGAAAACTGCGAATGGCACTTTTGTGCAATCATTTTCACATGAATATAGCCTGATTATATTTTTTCAGCGGTTACACTTAACATTTAGCGAGATCGCAGGGCGGCGCAAGACGTTCAGCTCTTTAAATGTCAAGCTGTCTGCGAGAAGGTTTATGGCAAGTGGGCGATGGTTTGTATTGTTTACCTGGCTGAGACCCTCGGCGGTGGCTGACAAGCGGCGTTTATTAGAGCGCCTCTGGAAAGTGTGGTATGTGAGGCCAGCGTGGACAGCCTGGAGGGCAGGCGTCTGCTTGTAAGGGCGAGAATGTCGCCAACGCACCTTGGACCCATCAGGAGAGGAGAAGTAGAACTAAGCAAGGCTACAAGGGAGGGTTTTAATCTGTCAGTTGCATTTTTCCATCTGTGTCCCATAGTGGAGATTCTTCCTGGCTTCCTCTCCCATAACCAAACAGGAAGTGAGAGGAAATCCCTCCACAGGTGAGTGTCCCCATTGGAAGATTTCCCCTCTATTCCTGTTCTGGTGACAACTCAAAATTTGGGAATTTCATTTCAAAGTAAACAGGACACATAGAAAGGGTGAATCTCCCTAACGGGGACACAGACAGCAATGCAAACCTGACCGTTCCAATCCCTCTCTACCCTATCCAAAACAAAGGTATATTTAAAGTGTTACTAAACCCACAACGCCAATTTCAGTCTGTATATGCAGTAAAGCAGGCTTGTTATACTCACTGTGGAACCTAAGGGGTTAATCATCTGCATTGTGTAAAAAGGCTGTTTGATCCTGTCTTCTCTGATCCTGCCCTTCTCCCAGTGTCTCCCTCTTATCTCCTGATAAGACATATGGTATGGAGTCACACTTAACATGCTCAGCTTGGTGTGTATTGCTAGAGAGGTTTTTTTTGTTTCTTAGGAGAGTGCATGTGATCAGCGCAGGGCCAATCAGCACTGTCCAGACAGAGGTCAGGGGTTCTGCATCCTCCTAGAGCAGAAATAAAACTCCTACAAGTTTTAAACAGTGCTCTGCTGCACACTGATAGAAGTCACAAGACTACTCTAACTTCTGATGAGAAAAGGTATTTAGCAGTTTATATTTACTAAAATAACTGCATTTCCATGTTCTGTGTACTGTGGGATACCAGATATAGTGAATGCAGGGTCCGGGGAGACCAGATATAGTGAATGCAGGGTCTGGGGAGACCAGATATAGTGAATGCAGGGTCCGGGGAGACCAGATATAGTGAATGCAGGGTACGGGGAGACCAGATATAGTGAATGCAGGGTCCGGGGAGACCAGATATAGTGAATGCAGGGTCCGGGGAGACCAGATATAGTGAATGCAGAGGCCGGGGAGACCAGATATAGTGAATGCAGGGTCCGGGGAGACCAGATATAGTGAATGCAGGGTCCGGGGAGACCAGATATAGTGAATGCAGGGTCCGGGGAGACCAGATATAGTGAATGCAGGGACCAGGGAGACCGGATATAATGAATGCTGGGTCCAGGGAGACCAGATATAGTGAATGCAGGGTCCAGGGGAACCGGATAAAGTCAATGCAGGGTCCTGGGAGACCAGATATAGTGAATGCAGGGTCCGGGGAGACCAGATATAGTTAATGCAGGGACCGGGGAAACCAGATATATCGAATGCAGGGTCTGGGGAGAACAGATATAGTGAATGCAGGGTCCAGGGAGACCAGATATAGTGAATGCAGGGACCAGGGAGACCGGATATAATGAATGCTGGGTCCAGGGAGACCAGATATAGTGAATGCAGGGACCGGGGGGAAACCAGATATAGTGAATGCGAGTCCGGGAGACCGGATATAGTGAATGCAGGGTCCGGTGAGACCGGATATAGTGAATGCAGGGTCCGGGGAGACTGGATATAGTGAATGCAGGGTCCGGGGAGACCGGATATAGTGAATGCAGGGTCCGGGGAGACCGGATAATGTGAATGCAGGGTCCGGGGAGACCAGATATAGTGAATGCTGGGTCCGGGGAGACCGGATATAGTGAATGCAGGGTCCGGGGAGACCGGATATAGTGAATGCAGGGTCCTGGGAGACCGGATATAGTGAATGCAGGGTCCGGAGAGATCAGATATAGTGAATGCAGGGTCCGGGGAGACCAGATATAGTGAATGCAGGGTCCTGGGAGATCAGATATAGTGAATGCAGGGTCCGGAGAGATCAGATATAGTGAATGCAGGGACCGGGGAGACCAGATATAGTGAATGCAGGGTCCGGGGAGACCAGATATAGTGAATGCAGGGTCCTGGGAAGACCAGATATAGTGAATGCAGGGACCAGGGAGACCGGATATAATGAATGCTGGGTCCAGGGAGACCAGATATAGTGAATGTAGGGTCCGGGGGGAAACCAGATATAGTGAATGCGAGTCCGGGAGACCGGATATAGTGAATGCAGGGTCCGGTGAGACCGGATATAGTGAATGCAGGGTCCGGAGAGACCAGATATAGTGAATGTAGGGTCCGGGGAGACCGGATATAGTGAATGCAGGGTCCGGGGAGACCGGATATAGTGAATGCAGGGTCCGGGGAGACCGGATAATGTGAATGCAGGGTCCGGGGAGACCGGATATAGTGAATGCTGGGTCCGGGGAGACCGGATATAGTGAATGCAGGGTCCGGGGAGACCAGATATAGTGAATGCAGGGTCCTGGGAGACCGGATATAGTGAATGCAGGGTCCGGAGAGATCAGATATAGTGAATGCAGGGTCCGGGGAGACCAGATATAGTGAATGCAGGGTCCTGGGAGATCAGATATAGTGAATGCAGGGTCCGGAGAGATCAGATATAGTGAATGCAGGGTCCGGGGAGACCAGATATAGTGAATGCAGGGTCCGGGGAGACCAGATATAGTGAATGCAGGGTCCGGGGAGACTAGATATAGTGAATGCAGGGTCCAGGGAGACCAGATATAGTGAATGCAGGGTCCGGGGTTTAGTAACACTGTAAAAGTGATCACATGATATCAAGTGTACGTATAACATATTGAAGTCATGAAAGACCCCTTTGTCAGGCATGTGATGATTACAAGCCTGGCGAAGGGGCAATGCACAATTTTGAAAGGTTGCACTTACATTCATACTTGCTTTGGCCTCTGAAGAGCGATCCACATTCAGAACACTCTTCAGAAAGCAGTTGACAGGCAGAGTGGTGGTGTTGTATCACCTCCTCACTGCCTGCCTTAACCGCTTGAACCCTGCACTAGCACACCGAAACTGCGTGCATTGCATGCATTAGCGAGGCACTTGTAGAGTGGATCCGTTCACTTGAAAGTGACAGAGGTACAATTTCTACTGCAGGCATACAGCAAAGCATTGTGGCCATGGCATGTGTACCCTCCTGGCTGCTGGGTCCCAGTGGTTGGGGGGCAAAAACACGACCATGGGGTTTTACCACCCCTCCACAGCTATTGTGAAGAATCCCTTACACTTGATGTCATCAAACTGATCCAAGGTGTGCTGGTGACATATACTTCCCGGAACACCGATTTCCCATTAATCAACTGCTCATTGCTCCAGCACCCCTATACTTCATGGTGTAAAGCGCTAATAAACCCCAAAACAAAACTGTAATATATTCACCAATCCTTAAATCTTCTGGCTGCATTTGTTTTCATTTTTTTTCAACTTTATTTTCGCCTAGTGATCCTGCCAGTAACACATTTCCTGTTTCAAGATGTTCCCGCTCTGGTCTTGGCTCCACCCCCTCTGTAGTGGGCGGGGTCTACTGGACCGATCACACAGTTCTGCTCTCAAGCTATGCAGAGCACAGCAATGATGTCACAGCTACATTTACAAGGTAATATCTGGGTTTGCAGAGGTATTTAGTGGACACAAAATGCATTTATATTATTTGAGGCTATTGAGGATGTTTAGGTGAACATTTTTTGTGAATGGAGTTCAATTTTAAGTATCAATATATCCAGTATTTGGTGTACAAGACTCAAACGGCCAATCTCTGCCAATCCCTCCACTGGCCTCCATTCAGTGTCTGCCACCCCTCTCTGCCAGTCCCTCCACTGGCCTCCATTCAGTGTCTGCCACCCCTCTCTGCCAGTCCCTCCACTGGCCTCCATTCAGTGTCTGCCACCCCTCTCTGCCAGTCCCTCCACTGGCCTCCATTCAGTGTCTGCCACCCCTCTCTGCCAGTCCCTCCACTGGCCTCCATTCAGTGTCTGCCACCCCTCTCTGCCAGTCCCTCCACTGGCCTCCATTCAGTGTCTGCCACCCCTCTCTGCCAGTCCCTCCACTGGCCTCCATTCAGTGTCTGCCACCCCTCTCTGCCAGTCCCTCCACTGGCCTCCATTCAGTGTCTGCCACCCCTCTCTGCCAAGCCCTCCACTGGCCTCCATTCAGTGTCTGCCGCCCCTCTCTGCCAATCCCTCCACTGGCCTCCATTCAGTGTCTGCCGCCCCTCTCAGCCAATCCCTCCACTGGCCTCCATTCAGTGTCTGCCACCCCTCTCTGCCAATCCCTCCACTGGCCTCCATTCAGTGTCTGCCACCCCTCTCTGCCAATCCCTCCACTGGCCTCCATTCAGTGTCTGCCACCCCTCTCTGCCAATCCCTCCACTGGCCTCCATTCAGTGTCTGCCACCCCTCTCTGCCAATCCCTCCACTGGCCTCCATTCAGTGTCTGCCACCCCTCTCTGCCAATCCCTCCACTGGCTTCCACTGGCCCAACGAATAAAATTAAAAATACCAACAACAACTTACAAAGCCATCCACAACTCTGCCCCCAGCTACATCACCAACCT
Organism: Staurois parvus; assembly: GCF_062004578.1. Classification (NCBI taxonomy): domain Eukaryota; kingdom Metazoa; phylum Chordata; class Amphibia; order Anura; family Ranidae; genus Staurois; species Staurois parvus. Next base: position 634,379 of record NW_028318049.1, read on the forward strand.
GGTCTCAATAAATCCACCAAACCGCTCTCTTCGATCCTCCCAAGACCTTCTGCTCTCTAGTTCCCGTGCTTGTCTCCAGGACTTCTCCCGAGCTTCCCCCATCCTATGGAACTCCCTACCCCAATATGTCCGGCTATCTCCTAATCCATCCACTTTTAGAAGATCCCTGAAAACCTTTCTCTTTAAAGAAGTCTATCCTGCTTCTACCTAGTAAACCGCCTTTTATTTCCTCCATCAGCTCTTCCCCCACAGCTATTACCTTTTGTATCACTCAAGCCTTCCTCCTAGATTGTAAGCTCCCAGGATCAGGGTCCTCTGTTTCCTCTTGTACCAAATTGCATTGTAACTGTAATGTCTACCTTCATTTTGTAAAGTGCTGCGCAAACTGTTGGCGCTATATAAATCCTGTATAATAATAATAATAATTAGCTCCCTGTAATCAGGACTGGGGGTGGGAGGTGCAGCACCAGGAGCCAATCAGCTCTGCTACATTGCACATATGCTGATGGGAGGAGGGGCCAGGTAATGACACTGTGCTGCTGCTGTTCTCTCATTGACCACTCATCCGGCTGGAATATGTTTTTGGCCAAGTGATGCTGCTGCTGCAGATGACGATCTGTCTGTGCTGTCTGGCAGGGCTGCTTGGATCACTACTGGCAGATCATACAGGTCACATACAGTATGTGTATTTCTGGTACATATTTAGCCGCTTTGGTCTACCTAAATACCTTAGATTGTACGCCCCTTGAGGGTTAGGGACTGATGTGAATGTACAATATATATGTAAAGCACTGCGTAAAATTGACAGCTATATAAGTACCTGAAATAAATAAATAATAATAAAGCCAAAACTCTTTCTGGATAGAGTAGGTAAGAGATAAAGCTCGAATCAGTTTTCATCTTTCTGTGTCCCGTCGGAGTTTTCTCCTCTTCCCGTCTCATAGAGGGGAGATCTCTCTTAGACAAACGTGTCACCACTGGAAGATTTCCCCGCTGTTCTTGTGACAACGCTAATATGGGAGGGTGGATCTCCCTAGTCGGGGCACATAAAAAAAAAAAACTGATCCGGTTCTCCACCCTTCCCTACTCCGTCCAAGTTGAAAGAAAAGCAGCTTTGGCTTTAGATAAAAGACTGCTGCTGTCAAGTTGGCCATACACTCAGTGGCGTCCCTAGGGGGGTGCGGGGGTGTGGGCCACACTGGGTGACACCATCACAGGGGGTGCAGGAGCAGGATGCCAGCAGAGCTTCTGGGCTCTGTGAAGGTCCTGGCCAGTTATTGGGGTGATCCCGGATTCCCGGCACAGTGACAGCTGCCCCCGGTGTAGCGGTAAAATGAGTATCCCGTGAAGATATGTACCCTCTGAGGCAACTGAGCATGTGCTGGTTTCAGGCCGAAGAAGATCACAATATCGTCTCACTAATGACTGGTACATCATGTATATCTGCTAATACTCTTCCTCAAATCACACTACCTACTAATCCTTGACCCCCTCCCCCCTGTACATCCTCTGATACTGCTCCCTAGGTTATATTTCATATAAATCACTATTACCCCCTGTACATCCACTGATACCTCTCCCCAACTTACATTGCCTTCATCAGTCCACTGCTACCCCTATACATCCACTGCTATCACTGTACATTCACTGCTACCACTGTACATTCACTGATATCCCTGAACATCCACTGCTACCCCTATACATCCACTACTGCTACCACTGTACATTCACTGCTACCACTGTACATTCACTGCTACCACTGTACATTCACTGCTACCACTGTACATTCACTGCTACCACTGTACATTCACTGCTACCACTGTACATTCACTGATATCCCTGAACATCCACTGCTACCCTTATACATCCACTGCTACCACTGTACATCCACTGATATCCCTGTACATCCACTGCTACCACTGTACATTCATTGATATCCCTGAACATCCACTGCTACCCGGTACATCCACTGCTGCCATTATGCATCCACTGCTACTCCTGCACATCCACTACTAGCCCTGCACGTCCACTGCTACCCATGTACATCCATTGCTACCCCTGCACATCCATTACTACCCCTGTACATCCACTGCTACAATTATACATCCATTGCTACCCCTGCGCATCCACTGCTATCCCTGCGCATCCACTGCTACTCCTCTATATCCACTGCTGCCCTGTACATCCACTGCTACCATTATGCATCTACTGCTACCCCTGTATATCCACTGCTACCCCTGTACATCCACTGCTACTTCTCTATATCCACTGCTGCCATGTACATCCACTGCTACCCCTATACATCCACTGCTACCCCTGTACATCCACTGCTACCCCTGTACATCCACTGCTACCCCTGCACATCCATAGATACCACCTTGTTCATCCAGTCTTCCCCTGCAAATCTACAGATACCCCTGAACATCCACTGATACCCACTGAAATCCACTCACTGTACATGCATTGCTCCCCCTGCCCATGCACTGATACCCCTGTACATCCACAGACAACCCTGCACATCTACTGCTACACCTGTCCATCACTTAATACTTCCTGTCCATTAATTTATATTCCCTACACAGCCACTGATACACCCGTACATCCACTGCTTTTCCTCATGAAATCACACTTTCATCAATACTTAATACCCATCCCTCCCAAAATCACACTGCTGGTGTCAATCACTGATAGCCCTCCCTAAATCCCCGCTGCTCTAACAAAAAAAAAACTAATACCCCATACATCTGCTGATGCCCTCTCCTCACACCACATTTACTGATCATTGATACTCTGCTACATCCATTGATACCCCTATATATCCATTAATACTCCTGTACATCTACTAATACCCCCTGTGCATCCAGTGATACCCCCCATATGTAAATTTTTACCCTTTTTGAAATCAAAGAACCCTCATCATTTAGTTATATATACCCCCCCCCCTTCCATCCACTGATACCAACTGTATATATACTGATACCCCTTGTACATCCACTGATACCCTTTGTACATCCACTAATACCCCTCATACATCCACTGACACCCCTGTATATCCTCTGATACACCTCGTACATCCATTGATACCCCTGTACATCCTCTGCTACACCTCATACATCCATTGATACCCCTGTACATCCTCTGCTACACCTCATACATCCATTGATACCCCTGTACATCCTCTGCTACACCTCATACATCCATTGATACCCCTGTACATCCTCTGCTACACCTCATACATCCATTGATACTCATGTGCATCCATAGATAACCCCTCTATATTCACTGATACCCCTCTAAATTCACTGATACCCTTGTGCATTCACTGCTACCCCTGTAACTCTACTGATACTCCTTGTGCATCCACTGATACCTCTGTAAATCCATTGATATACCTGTACATCCACTGATACGCCTGTAACTTCACTGATACACCTGTACATTCACTGATACCTCTTTTACATCCACTGATACCCTTCCTACATTTACTGACACCCCTTCTACATCCACTGCTATCCCTGCACATCCACTGCTATCCCTGTACATGCACAGCTATCCCTGTACATCCAATGATACCCCACATAAATGTATTGATACTCCTCCTACATCCACAGCTACCCCTGTATATCCAGTGATACCCCACATAAATGTATTGATACTCCTCCTACATCCACTGCTACCCCTGTATATCCAGTGATAACCCACATAAATGTATTGATACCCCTCCTACATCCACAGCTACCCCGTACATCCACAGCTACCCCTGTATATCCAGTGATACCCCACATAAATGTATTGATACCCCTCCTACATCCACAGCTACCCCTGTACATCCACTGATACCCATGAAAGTTTACTGAAACCCTTGTAAATCCACTGATACCCCTCTTACATCAACTGCTACCCTTCTTACATCCACTGCTACCCCTCCAACATCCACTCTCACCCCTTCTACATCCACTGATACCCCTCCTACATCCACTGATACCCCTGCACATCCACTGCTATCCCTGCACATCCACAGCTACCCCTGCACATCCACAGCTACCCCTGTACATCCACAGCTACCCCTGTATATCCACAGATACCCCTGTACATCCACAGATACCCCTGTACATCCACAGATACCCTGTATATCCAGTGATACCCCACATAAATGTATTGATACCCCCGTATATCCAGTGATACCCCACATAAATGTATTGATACCCCTGTATATCCAGTGATACCCCACATAAATGTATTGATACCCCTCCTACATCCACAGCTACCCCTGTATATCCAGTGATACCCCACATAAATGTATTGATACCCCTCCTACACCCACTGCTACCCCTGTACATCCCCAGCTACCACCCCGATAACTCTACTAACACCACTATACATGTAACTTTACTGAAATCCTTGTAAATCCACTGATACCCCTCCTACATCCACTGCTACCCTTTCTACATCTGTTGGCATCTCTCTTGCAATTACACTGTTCTTACCAAACATTGATAAATTATCTTCACTAAACTCTAATATCCCCTCTGATACAAATCCCCCGTACCAAAAATCTGAGAAACGACTCTCTATTAAAAAAAAAATCATAAACACAAAATAAAATAAAAGTTACAATAATAGACAGATCTCTCCCTGCTCTATGAAATCCCTCTCCATATTTCCCAGGTAGCAGTCCTTCCCTCATTTCCAGCAATACGGAGATCAGGTCAAGCCATGTACAGAAAGTGCACATAATTCCCCTATTTACTGAGCAATGGTACATTGTGTGCAGCTTCTCCCCAACACTGCTGACTGTAATTCTCGTCTGTGCCAGAAACACCCACACATGCTGCTAACAACAGCAACACAATCAATGGCAATTACCGGGGCACAAGCCGCACCAAGTGTTCCAGAATCTGGAGGTTTAGGAGATTAGGACTCTCAGGATTGCTGGAACTGTCCCTAAGTGATCAGTAAGTACAGGGAGGACAGGAATGACAGCACCGATATCATTACAGGTCATTAGAGATGAGGCGTACGTACTTGACAGCAGTCCATGGCTGGCAGGCGTGCGGGGATTGAAGCCGGAAAGGTGAACCGAGTGCGCTCTACAAGTCAGGCTCTTTTCGGCAGTGCTGTCATTTAATTCACATCATTCAGAAGAGGCGCTTGAAGGAGAGGTTGCTGGTGCTGTGTAATCCGAAGGAGGAACTGGGGACGAAGTGCCTCTGTGCGTTCCTGAGAGCTGAGAACGAAATTCATTTGGGGATGCAAAGAGCCTCCTACCCACCAGCATCATGTGTTCGCTGACTTGTTTCCTCAGCAATTCAGAATAATTGGACTATTGATCTGGGAGTTGTATGACTGAGCGGCAGAAACGCTGCCCGTGACTTTATTAAAGTAGATGTTACCCCTACTTGGAGGTGGTGTGCTAAAGCACTGAGTATTAAAAACAACTGCCATTATTATTTTCTTTTTATAAAATATGAATTTCACCTTTTTGGAATTCTTTGGCGCATCTTGGCACTGCTGATCTCATGCAGCCTCTTTGCAGCCACTTAGTCTAGATTCACACGTATGCGTTTCCAGCTGCGTTCTGCAGAAACGCACAGCAGTACTTTTAACATGATTTGCTATGCGACAGGTTCACATCTCTGCGTTTTCACCTGGTGCGTTTTTTGAAAAGGGTTAGGAACTTTTTAAACCCCTGGTTCACATATATGCGGCCGTGCGGGTTGAGTTTTGTACGGGCACAAGAGCCCATTCATTTGAATGGACTCCCGTTCCCCCGTGACACGCAGGGAAGAAGTTCCTGCACTTCTTCTGAAAACGCAGCCCGCATGGGAACCTCGGTTCCCAGTACGGTTACGTTTTCCAATGCGGGCGGCGTGCCCAGGGGCAGACTGACCATTTGGAGACTCGGGCACTGCCCCAGGGCCCGGGGTCAGTAGGGGGCCCCATGAGATGTCCCTGGTACCTTTTTCATAGGCTTTTTTGAGTTTGGGCAAGGACACAGGGGCCCCATGATCCCCTATTGCCCGGGGGCCCCATGAGTTGTCAGTCCGCCCCTGGGCGTGCCATTTGAACTAATGGCACCCACCCGCGGGTCCGCATTCCTCTGTGCGGGTGGTGCGGCTGCACAGATTGTGCATATCCGCAGCTGCACCACCCACACATATGTTAAACGCAAAACGTGTTTTTTGGTCCTATGGACTTCAATGGAGACGCTGCAGAAAAGCATGTAGTACATTTTTGATGCATTTTGCTGCTTTTTTATGCATTTTTTATGTATTTTATACTGCCCAGGAACAAGTTAAAAAAAGCATCAAAAATGCGGCAAAAACGCAAAATGCACCGCAAAAAGCATTGCATTAAAGGATCAAACACAAACTGCATAGGTGTGAACCTAGCCTTAATGTCTGCATGCTTTCATCTGCATGATACATCTCAGGGAAGGTTCCCTGGTGTTGACATAACTGGATCATTTTGGCTCCATTCACTCCTATGCAGCTGCAATGGTTTAGTGTGTTTTGGTACTTTGCGTTTAGGGCAATCCATTCATTCCAATGTGCGAAAATCGCACCAAAGAAGTTCAAGCCCCTTTTTTTAAAATCGCACCACACTAAAATACATCATCCTTTTTCTGCCATGTGCTTTGGCACACAATTTTATGCATATATTAGCAAGGTTTGTTGAGATGCCATTAAGAACTAAGGCTAGCTTCACATTTGTGTGTTGCAGGAACGCATCCAAAATTGCAAGTATTCCTTCAATGCACAAAAAAGCGTGCATCTGTTTTGCAAGTGCAGTACAGTGCCATTGATTTTTCATGGCACCCCAATGTGCCTTGCTACTGTGCGACGGGCAGCCTATTAAAAAGAATGGGCTGCTGTAAGCACGATGCATCAAAAAAAAGCAAAAAAATGAATGGCACTAACAAGTGAATGCACCTAATGACATTTCTGTGTGTCTGCAAAAGGGATGCCCAGATTTAGTGCATTGCGGGAATATGTGTGATTTTACGTGCGTTCTTGGATCACACCAGTGATCAAGTGTCAGCATGCACAATTTTTTTCAAATAAGTAGCACTTATGTATAGATAAATAAACAGAAAATCAGTAAATAAATAAAAAGTCCTTGTTTTTCAAATGATTTTACATGCAAACATAAATAAACAATGAATGAATGACAAGTCCTTTGTATTTGGAAAGTCCTAAATATATTGTGCTAGTATAAGATAAAATATCCCCCCAAAACTGCATGTATGATCACAGACACAACCATCTCTCACTGAGCTACAACTCAGGGCTTACTTCAGAAGACACCAGGAGTCACATGTCATCGTGATGATGTCACTTGTCAAGCACCTGACCCTGACAACGCAGGAGTACCACTGGAAGTCAGAGAGAGGAAATTTGTCACTGCAATCACAACAGACCTTCTGGAACGCTGATATCATATTATGAAACCAACTGAAGTGCCCGTGACCAACAGATCTAACAATAACAAAGCCCTGAAAAGGGGAAACCCTTTTCCGCCGAAACGCGTTGGCTTTGTTTTATTTCATACACTAATAAAGTGATCATTGTTGATGAAGTTTCCAAGATTTTCTATATTCTGCACTCCTCACCTACCTCTACAATGTTCACATGCTTTAAGGGCCTTCTCTGAGGACGCTCCACTAGTTGAGGTGCCACAGGCTTACCCACCCATTATACATCCACTGCTACCCCTGCACATCCACTGCTACCATTATGCATCCACTACTACCCCTGTACATCCACTACTACCCCTGTACATCCACTGCTACCATTATGCATCCACTACTACCCCTGTACATCCACTACTACCCCTACACATCCACTGCTACCATCATGCATCCACTACTACCCCTGCACATCCACTGCTACCATCATGCATCCACTACTACCCCTGTACATCCACTGCTACCATCATGCATCCACTACTACCCCTTCACATCCACTGCTACCATTATGCATCCACTACTACCCCTGTACATCTACTACTACCCCTGCACATCCACTGCTACCATCATGCATCCACTACTACCCCTGCACATCCACTGCTACCATCATGCATCCACTACTACCCCTGTACATCCACTGCTACCATCATGCATCCACTACTACCCCTGCACATCCACTGCTACCATTATGCATCCACTACTACCCCTGTACATCCACTACTACCCCTGCACATCCACTGCTACCATCATGCATCCACTACTACCCCTGTACATCCACTACAACCCCTGCACATCCACTGCTACCATCATGCATCCACTACTACCCCTGTACATCCACTGCTACCATTATGCATCCACTACTACCCCTGTACATCCACTACTACCCCTGCACATCCACTGCTACCATCATGCATCCACTACTACCCCTGTACATCCACTGCTACCCCTGTACATCCACTGCTACTTCTGCACATCCACTGCTACCATTATGCACCCGCTACTACCCCTGTACATCCACTGCTACCATTATGCATCCACTACTACCCCTGTACATCCACTACTACCCCTTTATATCCACTGCTACCATTATTCATCCACTGCTACCCCTGCACATCCACTGCTACACCTGCGCATCCACTACTACCCCTGTATATCCACTACTACCCCCCTATATCCACTGCTGCCCTGTACATCCACTGCTACCATTAGCATCCACTGCTACACTTTTATATCCACTGAAACCCCTGCACATCCATTGCTACCCCTGTACATCCACTGCTACCCTTATACATCCATTGCTACCCCTGTACATCCACTGATACCCTTATACATCCACTGCTACCCTTGTACATCCACTGCTATCCCTGTACATCCATTGCTACCCCTGCACATCCACTGCTACCCGTGCGCATCCCCCTATAACAGGAAGTGCTTGACCCAGGGCCATATAGCAGGATTGTTTTGTATTGACCAACAGATCTGCTACCACCAAAGCCCTGAAGAAGGGTAGCTCCAGTCCCCCAAAATAAGTTGGTTATGTTTTATGTCCTACACTAAAACATGATCATTGCTGATGGAGTTTCCAATATTTTTTATTCACACACTCCACTCCACACCTACCTCTACAATATCCACATGCATGAAGGGACCTGCTCTGAGGACCCTTCACTAGTCGAGTTGCCACAGATCTACCAACCACGACAAGGTCTAGCACTACAGAACACTGTTTCTGTATAACAGGAATTGCTTGAGTTAGGCTCACATAACTGGATCACATAGTGTTGACCAACAGATCTAACATCACCAAAGACCTGAAGTAGGGGAACTCCAGTCCCCCAAAAAGCATAGGTTATGTTTTATGTCTTACACTAATACAGGGATCATTGTTGATGGAGTTTCCAAGATTTTCCATTCATGCACTGCGCTCATCACCTACCTCTGCAATATTCACATGCTTGAAGGGACCGGCTCTGAGGACCCTCCAGTAGTTGAGCTGCCACAGACCTACCCACCACTGACAAGGTCTAGAAAGGTCTAAAAAAAAGTCTGCAAAATGTTGTCAACCTATAACAGGAAGTGCTTGAACTAGTGCCATATAGAAGGATCACTTAGTATTGACCAACAGATCTAAGAACTAAAGAAGGGGAGTGCCAGTTTTATGTCCTACACTAATACAGTGATCATTGTTGATGGAGTTTGCAGGATTTTCTGTTCATGCACTGAGCTCCTCACCTATCTCCACAATCTTTATACACTTGAATTGACCTGCTCTGAGGATCACAAGTTGAGCTGCCACAGGCCTACTAGCCATCAGCAATGTCTACTCTACAGAGCGTTGTCACCCTATACCAGGAAATGCTTGAACAAGGGCCATATTGGCCAACAGATCTACCAATATCAAAGCCCTAAAGATGGGGAAGCTCCAATCAGAAATTATACAATTCATTATACTAATTTATATTGTACATAAAATCTACTTTAACTCATTCCCGCCAACCTGGCGCATATACACTATTTTGCTAAAAGTATTGGGACACCCCTCCAAATCATTGGATTCAAGTGTTCCAATCACCTCCATGGCCACAGGTGTATAAAATCAAGCACCTTGGAAATGTGGACTTCAACAAACATTTGTGAAAGAATGGATCGCTCTCAGGAGCTCAGTGAATTGAAGCGTGGTACCGTGATAGGTTGCCACCTTTGCAAGAAGTCCATCCATGAAATGTCCTTGATATTAAATATTCCACAGTCAACTGTTAGTGGTATTATAACAAAGTGGAAGCAACTGGGAACAACGGCAACTCAGCCACCAAGTGGTAGGCCACATAAAATTACAGAGCGGGGTCAGCGCATGCTGAAGCGCACAGTGCGCAGAAGTCGCCAACTGTCTGCAGAGTCAATAGCTAAATACCTCCAAACTTGGTGTGGCCTTCAGATTAGCACAACAACAGTGCATAGAGAGCTTCATGGAATGGGTTTCCATGGCCGAGCAGCTGCATCCAAGCCTTACATCACCAAGTGCAATGCAAAGCGTTGGATGCAGTAGTGTAAAGCATGCCGCCACTGGACTCTATAGCAGTGGAGATGTGTTCTCTGGAATGACCAATCACGCTTCTCTGTCTGGCAATCTGATGGACGTGTCTGGGTTTGGCGGTTGCCAGGAGAACGGTACTTGCCTGACTGCATTGTGCCAAGTGTAAAGTTTGGTTGAGGGGGGATTATGGTGTGGGGTTGTTTTTCAGGGGTCGGGCTTGGCCCCCTAGTTCCAGTGAAGGGAACTCTTAAGGCGTCAGCATACCAAGACATTTTGGACAATTCCATGCTCCCAACTTTGTGGGAACAGTTTGGGGATGGCCCCTTCCTGTTCCAACATGACTGCACACCAGTGCACAGAGCAAGGTCCATAAAGACATGGAGGAGTGAGTTTGGGGTGGATGAACTTGACTGACCTGCACAGAGTCCTGACCTCAACCAGATAGAACACCTTTGGGATGAATTAGAGCGGAGACTGTGAGCCAGGCCTTCTCGTCCGATATCAGTCCTGACTTCACAAATGTGCTTCTGGAAGAATGGTCAAACATTCCCATAGACACCCTCCTAAACATTGTGGACAGCCTTCCCAGAAGAGTTGAAGCTGTTATAGCTGCAAAGGGTGGGGCCAACTCAATATTGAACCCTACGGACTAAGACTGGGGGGCCATTAAAGTTCATGTGCGAGTAAAGGCAGGCGGTCCAATACTTTTGGCAATATGGTGTATGTGGGCCTCTCAGGGCGTGGGCTTTATTGCTGAGTGACCACATATCTGCGTTCCTATGTAAACACTTTTCTGCCCTTAAAGTGCACTCCCAGCACAGTAACGAATAATAGAAAGTTCCTGATACATGCTGGTGATTATGTGACTGCTGTGACTGCCAATAACAGCAGTCACATGATCGGAATGCTTGCCTCCGCTTCCTGGCATTTAGATCCTGTTAATGGACCAGGAGGCGGTAGAGGGAAGAGGTTAAAAAAGGAAAAAACTGTTTTTAAAAAAACAAATGTTTTTTATTTATTTCAGGTACTTATATAGCGCCGTCAATTTACGCAGCGCTTTGCATATATATTGTACATTCACATCAGTCCCTAACCCTCAAGGGGCGTACAATCTAAGGTCCCTAACTCACATTCATACATACACATACTAGGGACAATTTAGACAGGAGCCAATTCACCTACCAGCATGTCTTTTGGAGGTGGGAGGAAACCGGAGTACCCGGAGGAAACCCACGCAGGCACAGGGAGAACATGCAAACTCCAGGAAGGTGGTGCAGTGCATAATAATCTATTGTAAAAAGAAAAGAACAATTTTCTTTTTTTCTTTTCTTTTTTTTTTTTGTAAATGGTTCTCTCTTTTTTTTTACAATATTAAATATTAACATGAATTTTATTATTTGATATGAACTTTTATACTCGCTTTACTTGGGTTGAACCCCCAAAATGCGTTGGCTTGTTTCTCGTCAATTATTTCCACTCTGGACTCTGTGAACATTGGTGTGACGCCCTTAATATTCTTCATATAGTTGAGCAATATAAACCTGACAGAGGATCTAACCCTTCCTTTCTCTAGCTAAGGGCATTTTTGGCCTTACATACACTTTAAATAACATTCAATGTCATAACATTGCGGTTGAAATATCGGCTTGCAGAGGCCAGTACCATAATGATTCCATCTACACGTATGTGGCATTTATGTCAATGTTTTCTGTAATAAAGAAATGATCGTGTGATTGATTAATGAACATAATTACAGTTATTCCCCTTTATTAGTGAATTGACTTCCCTATGAAAGTATGTTCTATAAATACAAAAAACACCTTCTACGGCGCTGAAAGAAAATCGTAGTGAAGGCGCCAAATACCAGTGAAAATATGTGTTCCGGTGTTTGAAATGCACATGTGTATTGTATATTATCATTTGAAGGAAACATGGCGAGATGGTTTGTCTGGTAAAAGATGGCACCTTTACAGCTCATTTATATTGGCGCTTCCCTCTGAAAAGCAATCCGCGGTGAATCACATTTCAAGGGGTGTTTAAAAGGTTTTAAACTCTAATAGCCCACATACAGTTGCAAGAAAAAGTATGTGAACCCCTTGGGATTACGTGGAGTTTTGCATGAATTGGGCATAAAATGTGCTCTGAACGTCATCTAAGTCACAACAATAGAAGAACACAGTCTGCCCAACATAATACTACACAAACATTAGATGTTGCCATGGTTTAATTGCACATAACATGTAAAAATTCACAGTGCAGGGAGGAAAAAGTATGTGAACCTTTGGACTTAATAACTGGTTGACCCTCTTTTGGCACCAATAACCTCAACCAAACGTTTCCTGTAGTTGCAGATCAGACCTGCACAACGATCTGGAGTCATTTTGGACCACTCCTCTTCACAAAACTCTTTCAGTGTAGCAATATTCTTGGGATGTCTGGTGTGAATCGCTCTCTTAAGGTCATGCCACAGCATTTCAATCGGGTTGAGGTCAGGACTCTGACTGGGCCACTCCAGAAGGCGTATTCTGTGCTGTTGCAGCCATTGTTTTGTTGAATTACTTGTATGCTTTGGGTCATTGTCCTGTTGCATCACCCATCCTCTGCGGAGCTTCAGTTGGCGGACAGATGGTCATACGTTTTCCTGCAAAATGTCTTGATAAACTCTGGAATTCATTTTCCCATCAATGACAACAATCCGTCCAGGCCCTGAGGCAGCAAAGCAGCCCCAAACCATGATGCTCCCTCCGCCATGTTTTACAGTGGGGATGAGGTTTTGATGTTGGTGTGCTGGGCCTTTTTTTCTCCACACATAGTGTTGTGTGTTCTTCCCAAACAACTCAATCTTGGTTTCATCTGTCCACAGTATATTTTGCCAGTAGTGCTGTGGAACATCCAGGTGCTCTTTTGCAAACTTCAAACGTGCTGCAATATTCTTTTTGGACAGCAATGGCTTCCTCCGTGGTGTCCTCCCATGTACTCCATTCTTGTTTAATGTTTTCCTTATTGTAGATGTGTCAACAAAAATGTTAGCATGTGCCAGAGATTTCTGTAGGTCTTTAGCTGACACTCTGGGATTCTTCTTTACCTCATGCAGCATTCTGCGCTGTGCTCTTGCAGTCATTTTTACAGGACGACCCCTCCTAGGGAGAGTAGTAACAGTGCTAAACTTTCTCCATTTGTAGACAGTCTGTCTTACCGTGGACACATGAACATCAAGGCTTTTGGAGATACTTTTGTAACCCTTTCCAGCTTCATGCAAGTCAACAATTCTTGATCGCAGGTCTTCTGAGAGCTCTTTTCTGCGAGGCATGGTTCACATCAGACAGTGCTTCTTGAAACCAGTAAACCCAAAACAGGTGTGTGTTTTTTAAGGGCAGGACAGCTGTCAGCAACACATCCAATATCATCACACTGATTGGAGTCAAGGTTGGCTCACTCCTGGCTCCAATTAGCTCTGGGAGAAGTCATTAAGCTAGGGCCTCACATACTTTTTCCTCCCTGCACTGTGAATGTTTACATGTTATGTGCAATTAAACCATGGCAACATCTAATGTTTGTGCAGTATTATGTTGGGCAGACTGTGTTCTTCTATTGTTGTGACTTAGATGACGTTCAGAGCACATTTTATGCCCAATTCATGCAAAACTCCACGTAATCCCAAGGGGTTCACATACTTTTTCTTGCAACTGTATCTCTGCTGGTGGCAGTCTAGAGGCAGTGTCGGGACAAGGTGAAAGGGCCCAAGTGTGTCCCCCTCCCCTATGTGCAGTGAACTACCTCAGTACCATAGGTTGCAGATCCTGTCCTTTTTTGAACTGCTGCGGTTGGGTGCCTCTTCTGCTTACCCACAGACATGGCCCAGAGGCAACAGTGACACCACCCCCTCCATCATCTGACAGTGCTTGGACGAAGCGATTGGCTGCAATACTAAGCGGAGGAAGTTACATGCGGGGATGGTGCGGGAGGTATCAGTGGATCAGAAGGACGTGTATTTAAAGCTCTTAAACATATAAAAGATACATAAACCCAACATTTCATATTCCTGATCTGTGCCTGCTGTACCATGCACTTGTATGAAAAATACCCTGTTCTCTTTGTATTGCTTCCTTTGTGTGATATCCCTGGTATTCCTGCTAGTTCCTCTGCTTTCTTAGTAAAAACTGACCATGCTAGACATGAGAGCACAGTGTGGTCAGTTCTCTAGCTGTGCTGGGAACTCCCCTGCTGACCTCCAATGATCAGACTTGTGCTGAAACGCCTCCTCTGCACAACCATTCACTGGGAAGATCAGCGTCTGCTGTTTCTCCACCCTCACCTCTCTCTGCAGCTGAGAACAAAGGGAAAAAGGTGTTTATACAGTTTTTTTTATCTGTAGACAAATGTTTTACCTTTCATTTTTTAAAACTGAATGGTTTGTTTTACAAGGTGAGGATTTACATATTTTTTAAGTCCGCAAACATGCGAAAAACGAAAAACCCGTAAGCGTTCACAAAAAAAGTGCAAGTGCAAAACACCACACAAAAAAGTGCACTTAGGGGTGTGCTTTGTCCTTCCCTCGAAGGGGATGGACCACTACCCTGATCCCCCCGGGGCACGAAGCTCCTGACAGGGACAAGGTTCCCATTTGGTCCTCCTGGCCAAAAGGCCTGGTGGACCACCGTTCCTTGTGGCCAGCCGAAGCCAGACACCCAGTACTTGGTCAGGGGGCTCTCATGAAGAGAAAAACCCCCTAGGGACAGGGGAGGAAGGAACCAAAAGGCCACACATCCTCCCCCTAGACTTCAGGGCAGGCCCGAGGACCCACACCCTCCATCCTGTGAGAAAAACACACACATAAGAGAAAAAGTGACAAAACGTGGGAGTGAAATAAATTAAATAAATAGAAAATAAAAAAGTGGTCGTGCCAAATTGTGCACAGACCAGGCCCTGGGGCCTGTAGCAAAAATTGGCCCGAACTTAGCCAGAAAGCCTGGTCCTGAGAGCGCTGTGCAGATAAAGTTGAAAACACAGTGACCATGTGCCTTTTCACACTGTGGGGTCCCACACCCAGGTGTTACTAAGAGCACCCCTGAGGCGACCACTCAGGGGGCACTGGTTTGCGGACTTTCTGCCTTCCCGGCCCCTGGCCAGACAAGGTAGATCCGCCCAAATCAGGAGGTACTGGGTCCCTCTGACGTTCCAAAGGAGAATTACTCCCGGGCCCCAACTCCGGTTTCTGTTCCCCCCGTAATAACCATCAGGGCCCCCATCATACCAGCAGGGGTACTATACAACCAGTCATCCCCGCAAAGCTAGAATGACCGTGGAGCACCCCTACTGGACACTGATAAGAACAGATACTACACTTGATCTTAGCCAAAAGGCCGAGAAGCGAGGTGAGGATTTACATATACTTTAATGGAGTTTTGAATGCAGTTTAAACCTGCAGATTTTTGCTAAAGTAAAATGTGGTGATCCTGCCATGAAGGTCTCGCTGAGATACTTCCTGTTATGGGGTGACAACTGTCTCAGTTCTGCTTCTGTGTTGTCAACCTGCCACATGCACCTGGTGGAGATGGTATGCAGCCATGCAGACCCCCGCTAGCATGGTTTACACATATTACTCCTGTCACTCTCAGAAAGCCAGTTAGATGATCTGCAGCTGAGTGCATGTAGATGTAGGAATGGCTGAAAATGGAGCACTGAGGTGCAAAAAAAGGAATAAAAAAGTCACAGCAGTATTTTAAAAAAATGGCAATTGTTTATAGTACAAACAGCAAACTAAATACCACCCAGTTATGACTGAACATCCTTGTGGGTAATTCAATAAAGCTGGAGAGTGCAAAATCTGCTGCAGCTCTGCATAGACATCAATCAGCTTCCTGGTTTGATTGCCAAAGTTTAAGGCTAGGTTCACACCTATGCAGTTTGCGTTTGACCCGTTTCTGCATAGCCTATTGCGTTTTTGCACGTGCATTTTTTCCGCATTTTGAGGGGTTTTTTTTCTTGTTGCTAGGCAGATTGAACATGCAAAACGCATGAAAAACGTGGCAAAAATGCATGATAAACACAGCAAAAGCGCAGTACATGCTTTTCTGCAGCATTTCCATTGAGGTTTTTAGAACCAAAAATGCAACTTTATGCGTTCAAAAAAGTCCCTGACCCTTTCCAAAAAACGCATTTGGTGAAAATGCGGAGGTGTGAATGTGTCCCATAGGAAATCATGTTAAATGGACTGTAGTGCGTTTCTGCAAAACGCTGCGGAAAACGCTTAGGTGTGAACCTGGGGTAACTGAACAAACTGATTGGCTACCATGAACAACTGCACCAGATTCTGAGTGCTCCAGTTTAACCTCTTTACGCCGGCCGCACACAAATGTCCGGCCTAGATGCTGAGCGGCCGCACATTTGCGTGCGATTAAAAAAAAACATATGTGCTGTGAGCGCACGCCCTGCGCGCTCCCAGCAAACATGTCCAGTACTCATGGAAAGGTCCCGATCCCCTCTTTCGATCGGGACCTTTCCCGATCATGTGACCGCCGTGATATGACCCTAAAACCCCACCTCCCGGCTTCTGAAACCCTTAAAGTGCCGGGAGGCACCAGCGCAAAGGGATTAAGTAAATCTCCCCCCTTGTGTCTACTTAGCAGTACTTTACAGTGATAGCGCTTTACTGCTCCTCTTTGTCTATCAAACTGCTTGTGATGATTGCAGACAGTGGTTTGCAGTTCTTTCCTCCTCCAACTTTTCTGCTCCTACTCCACGTGTAACGCTGGCACACCATTAGCATGTGGGAGTGTAGCGTGAAAGCAGCAGCCTCTGATATCACACTGATCGCTAATTATGGAAATTCATGCACACTACGGCAGAATGTGCTAATAGGGGGAGGAAGCCCATGACACATATTGATGTACACAGATCACAGAGCAGCACTGGATGACAATCCCTGGGACAGTTCAATTCATGGAAAGGAATTGTGAGCAGGTGACAGGAGCCACAGAACACATACATGGCAGGGGGTCCTTTAATGCTTCCCTGGGGTCTCAGGGTCTTGGCTTCAATAGACAGAAATCATAGGGAACCCTACACTAATGTCACACACTATTATTATTATTATACATTTATATAGCTCTAACATGTACCATGGTGCTGTACAGAGAACACTGAGCCAATCATAACAGTCCCTGCACCAAGGAACTAACACTCTAATGTCCTCACCACAGTCACACACTATTATTATTATACATCTATATAGCTCTAACGCAGGGGTGGGCAAACTTTTTGACTTGAGGGCCGCAATGGGTTCATATATTGGACCCGGGGGCCGGACTAGCTGCTGGCCGGCCCAGCCACTACCATGCCATCCATAGTAAGTATAGCAATATTCCCCCATAGTAAGCATAGTAATTAATCCCCCATATAGTAATTAATCCCCCATAGTAATTCATCCCCCATAGTAATTCATCCCCCATATAGTAATTCATCTCCCATAGTAATTCATCCCCCATAGTAATTCATCCCCCATATAGTAATTCATCCCCCCTATAGTAATTAATCCCCCATATAGTAATTCATCCCTCATAGTAATTCATCCCCCATAGTAATTCATCCCCCATATAGTAATTCATCCCCCATAGTAATTCATCCCCCATAGTAATTCATCCCCCATATAGTAATTCATCCCCCCTATAGTAATTTATCTCCCATATAGTAATTCATCCCCCATAGTAATTCATCCCCCATAGTAATTCATCCCCCATATAGTAATTCATTCCCCCCTATAGTAATTCATCCCCCATATAGTAATTCATCCCCCCTATAGTAATTAATTCCCCCCTATAGTAATTCATCCCCCATATAGTAATTCATCCCCCATATAGTAATTCATTCCCCCCTATAGTAATTCATCCCCCATATAGTAATTCATCCCCCATAGTAATTCATCCCCCATATAGTAATTCATCCCCCCTATAGTAATTAATCCCCCATATAGTAATTCATCCCCCATAGTAATTCATCCCCCATATAGTAATTCATCCCCCATAGTAATTCATCCCCCATATAGTAATTCATCCCCCATAGTAATTCATCCCCCATAGTAATTCATCCCCCATATAGTAATTCATCCCCCATAGTAATTCATCCCCCCTATAGTAATTCATCCCCCCTATAGTAATTCATCCCCCATATAGTAATTCATCCCCCATATAGTAATTCATCCCCCATAGTAATTCATCCCCCATAGTAATTCATCCCCCATATAGTAATTCATCCCCCCTATAGTAATTCATCCCCCATATAGTAATTCATCCCCCATAGTAATTAATCCCCCATATAGTAATTCATCCCCCATAGTAATTCATCCCCCATATAGTAATTCATTCCCCTCTATAGTAATTCATCCCCCATATAGTAATTCATCCCCCCTATAGTAATTCATTCCCCCCTATAGTAATTCATCCCCCATATAGTAATTCATTCCCCCCTATAGTAATTAATCCCCCATATAGTAATTCATCCCCCCTATAGTAATTCATCCCCCCTAGAGTAATTCATTCCCCATATTGTGTCAATTCACTTACCTTTGCTCCGCGCGTTCCTCTCGCCGTGTTCCCGCGCCGTTCCTGTCTTCAGGGCGGACTGTGAGAGGAGAGGAGTTCGTCACGCTGCCCCGCCTACATCCTGACAGCCAATGTTTGCCACGCTCCGCAGGCCGGATTAAAAGGTCCGCCGGGCCGTATACGGCCCGCGGGCCGTAGTTTGCCCATTGCTGCTCTAACGTGTACCATGGTGCTGTACAGAGAACACTGAGCCAATCATAACAGTCTCTGCACCAAGGAACTAACACTCTAATGTCCCATCCACAGTCACACACTATTATTATAGATTTACACAGGGATTTTTTTCAGCAGAAACGCAGGGGGAACGTAGTTCTGGCACCTCCAGCACTAAATGTGTCTATTGATGCTGGCTGCTGGGGGATCTATTGTCACTGGTGGGTTTTTTTTTGTATGATGGTCTATTGTTGCTGGTGGGGATCTATTGCTTCTGAGGGGTCTTATGTTGCTGTTAGGGATCTACTGTTGAAGGGGAGGTTGCTGGCTGCTGGAGAGTCTATTGATGCTGGCTGCTGTGGGGGTTGTTGCTGCTGTGGGGTCTAATGTTGCTGGGGTGGATCTTTTGTTGCTAAGGATGGTATTTTGTTGTGGGTGGTCCATTGTTGCTGGGGGATCTATTGTCACTGGTAAGGTGTTTTTGTGTGATGGTCTATTGTTGCTGGTGGGGATCTATTGCTGCTGGGGGGTCTTTTGTTGCTGTTAGGGATCTGTTGTTGAGGGGGAGGTTGCTGGCTGCTGGAGAGTCTATTGATGTTGGCTGCTGTGGGGGTTGTTGCTGCTGTGGGGTCTAATGTTGCTGGGGTGGATCTTTTGTTGCTGAGGATGGTATTTTGTTGTGGGTGGTCCATTGTTGCTGGGGGATCTATTGTCACTGGTGGGGTGTTTTTGTGTGATGGTCTATTGTTTCTGGTGGGGATCTATTGCTGCTGTGGGGTCTTATGTTGCTGTTAGGGATCTGTTGTTGAGGGGGAGGTTGCTGGCTGCTGGAGAGTCTATTGATGCTGGCTGCTGTGGGGGTTGTTGCTGCTGTGGGGTCTAATGTTGCTGGGGTGGATCTTTTGTTGCTGAGGATGGTATTTTGTTGTGGGTGGTCTATTGTTGCTGTGTGAGGAGTCTATTGTTACTGGGTTGGGGTCTATTATTGCTGCAGGGAATCTATTGTTGGTGGAGAGAGGTCCATTGTTGCTGGGGTAGTCTATTGTTGAGGGTGGGATCTATTGTTGCTGGGAGGATCTAATGTTGCTGGCTGAAGGGGATCTATTTGACTACTTTTTTTGTTAGCATTAACAAATTCCATTCAAATTATTTGCACCACAAAATGATACTTGATTCTGTATTCTCTAAAAGGGGCAGTACTGAGAGGTGGGTAGGGGGCGGAGGGATGGTACTCAGAAGGGACGGAGACAATGGGGGACTCAGAAGGGGGGAGTTCCTACACCTATTCTCTGAGAAAAAAAGCCCTGCATTTATATAGCTCTAACATACTCCACAGTGCTGTACAGAGAACACTAAGCCAGTCACAACAGTCCCTATACCAAAGGAGCTTACACTCTAATGTCCCATCCACAGGCACACACTATTAGTATTATATACAGTCAGGTCCATAAATATTGGGACATCGACACAATTCTAACATTTTTGGCTCTATACACCACCACAATGGATTTGTAATGAAACAAACAAGATGTGCTTTAACTGAAGACTGTCGGTTTTAATTTGAGGGTATTTACATCCAAATCAGGTGAACGGTGTAGGAATTACAACAGTTTGTATATGTGCCTCCCACTTGTTAAGGGACCAAAAGTAATGGGACAGAATAATAATCATAAATCAAACTTTCACTTTTTAATACTTGGTTGCAAATCCTTTGCAGTCAATGACAGCCTGAAGTCTGGAACGCAAAGACATCACCAGACGCTGGGTTTCATCCCTGGTGATGCTCTGCCAGGCCTCTACTGCAACTGTCTTCAGTTCCTGCTTGTTCTTGGGGCATTTTCCCTTCAGTTTTGTCCTCAGCAAGTGAAATGCATGCTCAATCGGATTCAGGTCAGGTGATTGACTTGGCCATTGCATAACATTCCACTTCTTTCCCTTAAAAAACTCTTTGGTTGCTTTTGCAGTATGCTTTGGGTCATTGTCCATCTGCACTGTGAAGCGTCCAATGAGTTCTGAAGCATTTGGCTGAATATGAGCAGATAATATTCCCGACACACTTCAGAATTCATCCTGCTGCTTTTGTCAGCAGTCACATCATCAATAAATACAAGAGAACCAGTTCCATTGGCAGCCATACATGCCCACGCCATGACACTACCACCACCATGCTTCACTGATGAGGTGCTATGCTTAGGATCATGAGCAGTTCCTTTCCTTCTCCATACTCTTCTCTTCCCATCACTCTGGTACAAGTTGATCTCGGTCTCATCTGTCCATAGGATGTTGTTCCAGAACTGTGAAGGCTTTTTTAGATGTCGTTTGGCAATCTCTAATCTGGCCTTCCTGTTTTTGAGGCTCACCAATGGTTTACATCTTGTGGTGACCCCTCTGTATTCACTCTGGTGAAGTCTTCTCTTGACTGTTGACTTTGACACACATACACCTACCTCCTGGAGAGTGTTCTTGATCTGGCCAACTGTTGTGAAGGGTGTTTTCTTCACCAGGGAAAAATTCTTCGGTCATCCACCACAGTTGTTTTCCGTGGTCTTCCGGGTCTTTTGGTGTTGCTGAGCTCACCGGTGCGTTCCTTCTTTTTAAGAATGTTCCAAACAGTTGTTTTGGCCACGCCTAATGTTTTTGCTATCTCTCTGATGGGTTTGTTTTGTTTTTTCAGCCTAATGATGGCTTGCTTCACTGATAGTGACAGCTCTTTGGATCTCATCTTGAGAGTTGACAGCAACAGATTCCAAATGCAAATAGCACACTTGAAATGAACTCTAGACCTTTTATCTGCTCATTGTAATTGGGATAATGAGGGAATAACACACACCTGGCCATGGAACAGCTGAGAAGCCAATTGTCCCATTACTTTTGGTCCCTTAACAAGTGGGAGGCACATATGCAAACTGTTGTAATTCCTACACCGTTCACCTGATTTGGATGTAAATACCCTCAAATTAAAGCTGACAGTCTGCAGTTAAAGCACATCTTGTTCATTTCATTTCAAATCCATTGTGGTGGTGTATAGAGCCAAAAATGTTAGAATTGTGTCGATGTCCCAATATTTATGGACCTGACTGTATTTAGGCCGGCCATACATGGGTTGAAATTCAACCGATTTTTTGTCTGAAAATCGGACCTAAGAATAATCGGCCGATTTTCGCTCTTAGTGGGTCAGTGGCACCGGCCGATTTCCGTGGTTCCTCCCCTTTTTGGTGATTGGGCATGTTGGAAAATTCGTGAAAAATGACAGATGGTCAAATCGTGATTGTTTTTCCAAAAAGAATATGCCCATGAGCCGTGACCTGGAAGGAACAGAAGTTTCGCCTGTTATATGGGGTGAACTTTATGACTTGGACGGGCAATTTTCGAAATCATTGATGGCACCATCGGATTACCGAGCGAAAGACATTTTCGATTTTCAGACGAAAAATCGTTCGGAATTCAAACCATGTATGGCCTGCATTACAGTATATAGCTCTAACATATTCTGCAGCGCTGTATATAGAACACTGAGCCAGTTACCAGAGGAGCTTACACTCGAATATCCTGATGTATGATTAGTTCTGTTTATGTTTTTTCCCAGCAAAAAAGCTTTTTCCTGTTTTTTATGCTGAAGTTAGCAATTTTTGTTTAATTATATATATAGTTATATATTTTTGTATTCTGTATATATGTAAATATGGTGTTATTATGTTGTTTGTAAGATTTTTAATAAACAAAAATTTACACTCTAATGTCCCCCCACAGTGACACACTATTATAATTATACATTTATATCACTAGGGTTGTAGGTTCAAATCCCAGCCACGGCACCACCTGTCTGGAGTTTGCATGTTCCTCAGGGTACTCCGGTTTCCTCCCACATTCCAAAGACATGCTGGTAGATTAATTGGCTCCTGTCTAAATTGGCCCTAGTATGTGTATGTATGAATGTGAGTTAGGGACCTTAGATTGTACACCCCTTGAGGGTTAGGGACTGATGTGAATGTACAACATATATGTAAAGTGCTGTGTAAATTGATGGCGCTATATAAGTACCTGAAATAAATAAATAAATAAATATTGTTCCGTCATATAGCACAGTGCTGTACAGAGAACACTGAGCCAGTCGCACAAGTTGCTGCACCAGAAGAGCCAGGCAATTCTAAATTCAATCATCAGGCATATTAACAGAAATAGAGGTGTATGTCATGTGTTGTTACCTTCAACCTGGGTTCACACTGATGCGGTGCAGAATTAGCAGCGGTTTCTGTGCGAATTCCGCACCGCATTTTTTACTTCAAAGGGAACTTTCACTCTAAAGTGAAAGTGCGTTTATTCAACTCCCCACCCCCCATCCCCAACACGTTTGACATTTTTGTTTGTTTTTCAGAGAGTGGGTACCCTTTTGAGAGATACCTGCACCCACTTTCTCAATACTTGCCTAGGTGAGAACGGCGTGCGCTTAGGCACCCCCCCCCATTCCTCCACACATCACACGTCCCAGGATGCTGCAGGCCCAGTCCCACAGCATCGCACAATCTTGTATATTGGGGATATATCTTGGGGAGCTCAGGAGGTCACAGTCAGCTCTCATATCCAATATGGTGGGGCCGGAGACGCACAGCGGCAAGAGGAACCGGCTGCGGGAAGACAGCGCTGAACTCCAGGCACTTGTAAGGACTTTATTTTTAAAAGTTGGCAAACTGGCTAAGTGGTTAGCACTTCTGCCTGGCAGTACTAGGGTCGCCGGTTCAAATCCCAACCATGGCTCCACCTGCCTGAAGTTTGCATGTTCCCCCTGTGCCTGTGTGGGTTTCCTCCGGGTACTCTGGTTTCCTCCCACACTCCAAAGACATGCTGGAAGGTTAACTGGCTCCTGTCTAAATTGTCCCTAGTATGTGTATGTATGAATGCGAGTTAGGGACCTTAGATTGTATGCCCCTTGAGGGTTAGGGACTGATGTGAATGTACAATATATATATGTAAAGTGCTGTGTAAATTGACGGTGCTATATAAGTACCTGTAATAAATAAATAAAAGTCAGTAGCTACAGTATTATTAGCTGATGACTTTTAATTAAAACAAAAAAGACTGAAGTTCCTCTTTAGGGCCGCTTCACAAGAGAAATCCCTATGCGATTTGAGTGCAGTGCGATTCCAGCCCATCCAAATGAGCACCAAAAGCAGTGCATGCACTATTTTTTGGAAACTTCCTGCACCCAGATCGCTAGATACTTCTGTACCATGTGACTTGGTGCAGGCAAATGCACTGCGTTTGCGACCTGTGTTTGGGGTGTCGTTCACTTAATATTGACACTCGCTTGTCAGGTAGGTGTAGCGTGGTGAACACGCAGAGTCCCAGATTGCAGCAAACAATGTATTGTAGAACTTACAAAACAGTACAACACCCCAGCGGGGAGCACACCTGACTGGGGAACTCACAACAGTCAGTGTCAGCGTGAAAATGCCCGAGCTGGAGACAGAGCGGAGTGCAGCTTGGTTGGACCAACCCAAAGGGAGCTTGCTCTGATGTAGACATAGGTCCTATGCTTCACTCCCTCCTCTGAAACCTCTCTGTGCCGCTAGTGTTGTCCCTGCACAAGCCAATTCACAACTACATGCCAAAACCTGAAGGCAAGGGGCTTAAAGAGGTTCTGCATGACCCAAGATGGCCGTCAGCGTCACCTGTATGCATCGTAGCCAACCAGAATGAAGGCTGAGGGAATCATAGAGGAACCCAGTTTCACCTGACTTCATGCTCCAGCTGCATTGCTGTTCTGGAAGAGCGCCACCTGCAGTGAAGAATGTAAATTGCACCTGCCTATACACTGCAGATCACAACTGCAGCGTGCTTTGAATGCGGTGTGGAAATCGCAAGGAATATGTGTTCTGATGTGAACGGGACCTTAAGGCAGAGAATGCTTTAAGATGAAACTCATTTAAACAGGCCATAGACGGCTTGAAACTTGGCTAGTTTAGCAGGTATTGGTAGAATTTCAATCCATCTATGGTCTTTTCTGTTCATGAGAAGTCAACCAATAGATTGTCTTGTTGGAAAA
This sequence comes from Staurois parvus, assembly GCF_062004578.1. Classification (NCBI taxonomy): domain Eukaryota; kingdom Metazoa; phylum Chordata; class Amphibia; order Anura; family Ranidae; genus Staurois; species Staurois parvus. The sequence goes on from NW_028318049.1 coordinate 659,677, forward strand.
TTGGCTACAGCACTAATTAGTGTATTCTGACAGTGGAGGAGTCCCCACTGTCAGAATACAATAACATAGTGGGGAGGATCCTCATGTGTGTTGGATGAGAATTCCTTCATCCAACTTGTGTGGATGGGGGAATCCATTCAGTTTGTTTTTTTTTTATCAAAAAAACTTACCCATCACTTTAGAACCACTTTAAATCCTTCTTTATGCAACATACCCATCATCCCCTGTGTATATATATATATATATATATATATTTCATCCAAAAAATGTACCCATCACTTTAGAACCACTTTAAATCCTTCTTTATGCAACATACCCATCATCCCCTGTGAATATATATATATATTTCATCCAAAAAATTTACCCATCACTTTAGAACCACTTTAAATCCTTCTTAATGCAACATCCCCATCATCCCCTATATATATATATATATATATAAAAAAATATATATATATAGATATATACACACACTCAGTATATATAAATATATACACACTAAATTAATGTATTTTCAAAATAAATTTGTATTACTTTGAACTTTTTAAATTAAAATAAATAAATCATAATTAAAAATAAATTATATATATATATATATATATATATATATATATATATATATATATTCTGTATATGCACATACTGTATATATAGCATTGCCATACTTCCTAAAGTCTTACTAATGTGCAAGAATAATTATGACCCACTTGTGGCCATTCTACTTTGTCAGGTCATGGCTGTGAATGTTGGGGGTGGGGAACAGACACATCATGATCTTATTGCAGGGTGGGCACAGACAAAAAATCTGCCTAATATAGGAGGATCAGGTCATTAGCATTTTATCAGCCCCTCCCAGTTTCTAAACTTGATTAAAAAATAAAAAGATCTATTCATTATTATTTGACACTTGCGTTATTTAATGAGCTGTATAGGAAATGCTTGACACGATTTAGTCATTTTGTATTTTAAACAGAGTTGTTATTTAACATAAAAAAAACTGCCAAATTCAAAATCAGACTGGTAGGTTTTATTCTAAATTAGGCGGAATGAGGTGAGCAATGCTAAACCGAAAAGACAAGCGCGATGAGCCTCATTAATGTCATTCGCAGTTCGCCGAGCTGCACTGGAATAATGAATCCGGTTGCTATGGGCAACAAACGAATCTTGCGAACACTTTGAAAAACAAGGTCAGTTATTTTTAATCTATAATAAATAGAACCGTTCTATGCAACAGTAGATTGGATGAACCATAACAAAAGACCCCCGGGGCTGAATCCTCAGAGATACGTGAAAGTTGCACAGAAATCGTAATCCTCTATCCCGCTCCTGTCGCTGTAACCTCACTAACTGACAGCTTGTCATGCCCTCCCTCAATATGTTCCAAACACAGAGCTACAATCATGTAACACTTCTTCCAAATTTAGCTGTCTCTCACGGCTTCAATTCCCTCAGCTGCCAATTAAATTAATAACCAGGAAAAGTAACACCGCTGTGTCTCCAAAACGCCACCGACATATTGCCTGTTACATAAGCGTCGAGAAGCGGAAAACAGAAGAAGTATGAAAGTGCAGAGCGGAGCCGAGGCAGCCACAGAGCCATCACCGTCGAACACTCTCTTGGTATCTCTAACGAACCCACCGTCACTGGAGACGCACTTACAGGAGGTCGGCGCTCGGGAGGCCGGTTCATTTTTTGCTCTGTTTGTTTTTTGGGTCAGCTCCGACCGGATATTGGATGTCATTTTTAGATTTGATACAAGTTTTTTGCATTTTTTTTTATTTCCTTTTTTATTTTATTTCAAGTTGAACTCCAAGTAGATATAAAATGTACAAAGTAAAAGAGCCATGTGTTCAATAATATATTGCTAAAGGTATTCTTTTAAGTACAAGCAGATACAGATCCTAACACCTGCTCTAATGCTGGTTTCATAGTCGGTGCACCAAGCATAAAACCCTGCCTCCCTCTCCTAAAATGTTACAGCTCTTGGGGTAAAGGGGCAGAAGTTTTTGCATTGTTTTTTATTTCAATTAATAAAAAGTTGAACTCCAAGTAGATATAAAAAAATAAAAATGATAAGAGCCATGTGTTCATTAATATATTGCTAAATGTATTCTTTTAAGTACGAGCAGATGCAGGACTTAACTGGTCTAATGCTGGTTTCATAGTCGGTGCAGCAAGCATCAAACCCTGCCTCCCTCTCCTAAAATGTTACTGGTCTTGGGGTAAAGGGATTCTTTGAAACTGAAAAGCAGGCTGAAATGAAATTAATCATTAAGTGTATATGTTTAAATGTAAGCAGTGTAAGTACCTGAATGTGACTTGGTGTCAGCCTTTCACAGGAACCGTACAGCAGAGCTCACACTAGGGGAGGAAGAAGGAGCACAAACAGCCAATGAGCTGTGCTGCAGTGCTCATGGGATAGCAAGGAACATGCTGATAGCAGGAGAGAGCAGAGAGACAGAGAGATGAGCTAATCTGTCTGCTGCTTCTCCTTTCACTGTCAAGTCACTGGCTGGGGGAGGGATAAGACCTGTAAACGTTAGGTCTAGACATGTGCAGAACGATTATCAGATCAATTTGTTAAGTTACTAATTTAGTTTTGTTGCATTTGTAACAAAATTAGTTTTGTTTAGTTTAGTTTCATTGTGTTTATTCATTTTCAACCGGATTCACATTTTTGCAATGGATTCAAAGCATTCCAAACAGAATTTGAATTGAAAATATCAAATTGATCTGAATTCATTGTGAAGAATCACTGGTGCTATTCTATTCAAAATTCAAAAGATGGCTATGTTGTTTATATTTTATTATATTCTAATCCAATCTATTCTATTATTACTATTCAATTCTATTATTTTCTAGTCTATTCTTTTATTTTCTATTCTGTTACTCTATTCTTTTCTATTGTATTCTGCTTTATTCTGTTCTTTTCAAAATTCAAACTTCCCACCATCCCAGAACATGAGCATGTGCTTCTCTGGTATGAGGTCGTTGGCCACATCTGACGGCTCCATGTGGTCCGCGGGCAATCCACGACCACATGTGGTCCGCGGGCCACAGGTTGAGCACCCCTGCTTTAAAATAACACTTTCCAATGTTACTCTTCAACTTTCCTCCTGCTAGTTTGAGGTTATGCCCACATGTTCTTAACCTTAGCTTCACATTGAAGATGGCAGATGGCAATTAAAACCAAAAAGAGGCTTGAACCATTCCTCAATCAATCCAAAACTAAATAAGACGTTTTGGCTGGAGTTGGGCCAGGCATAGACAGTTTGAATCTCTGCCTGTTATCAGGAACTGGCTGAGATTCAAACCATGTGTGGGCAGGCTAAATGTGCCAAATTGATTGATCGATCAACTTGGGTGCAACCAGCCTGCTGGATTCACTTGTGATTATCAGTAGTAGCTGCTATAGCCACTAGAAATAATCACTATCTTCTCCCAGCGGGGATGGCTTCCCCTGCCCGCCCCCGCTGGGAGAACACAATGGCTCGGCAGGAGGGTTTCTCCTGTCAATGCTGTCTCAGGGAAAGAAATTTGAACCGTCTATGGCCTGCCTTAGACTTTAAAGGGTAAGTGCAAAAAAAGTGAACAGTTAGGGTTAGGTCTATATACAGTTATGATTTGTTACATTTTAGACATTACCTCCTCTCCTGGGCTTTCTTCATCTGTGATGGGACCAGAAACTGGTTGGTCTTCATTATTCTCAGTTTTTTGCTCACCAGTTTCCTCCATAACAGTGAGCTCAGTCGTCTGGTCACCAGAGACATCTATAGCAGGCTGATTATTTTTCTCAGCCATCTGGTCACTGGTATCCTCTGCATTAGAGTGTCCAGTGGTCTGGGCCACATGTTCAGCAGTGTCCACTACATCACCCTGCTCATCATTCTGTCCAGCAGCCGTAACTGTCTGGTCATTATTGTCCTCTATAACGGGTTTTTCAGCTGTCTCAGCTGCCTGGGCATTTCTGTCCTTCTCTTCAGATTGTTTAGTGCTTTCGTGAACTTGACCATTTTTGTCCTCTACCAGGTTTTGGTCAGTGATCATAGTCAATGGCTCAAGTTCTTTGTCTGGTTCCTGGTTGTTGTGTTGCTCTATCTCCATGCCAGTAACTGTCTGTTTCCCAGATGAAGGACGTTCTGTAGCCTCAGATTCAGGGTCTTGTGGGGTAATCTCATCTCCTTTATCAGCAGCCTGTACCCCATCATCAGCTGTCATAACCTCATTGTTCATCTCATTGTCCTCATCCTTCACTTCGGCTCTGTCTACCTGAAGTCCATCTTCTTGCACACTGTTCTGATGTTCTTGCCATGCTGTGTCTGAGGTGAGGGCTTCCTCTGCAGTGGTGTCCCCTGAAACATCAGTTGCATTTGTTTCTGCATTAGATGGGTCTCCATGAGATATCCCAGAATCAGAGATGTCTTGTAACACTTCTATGGATCCAACAAGCTGAAGTTCCTGGTGTTTTGCAGAATCTAATTCAATTCTGTCTGTCTCCTGCTCTTCATCCTGAGTAGCTGAGGTCACCTCTGAAACTAAAGGTTCTGAGATATTTGTCCTGGAGATAAAATGAGAGAAGACAGTGAAACCAACATGTGCAATTTTACACTGATAGTAATGATCGTATGTCACTTGTGGTCTCAGACAAACTGACAATGTGGTGTCGCAGGACAGACAAGGGAACTATTGAGATCCATGAACAATAACATACCAATGCTAAGAGAACTATTTATAAAAAAGACAGCGCAAATGTGAACAAAGGTACTATTGTTGCCCATAGTGACCAATCAGGTTTAATCCTCTATTTTCTAAGAAATTAAAACAAGCATTTTTATTGGTCATTAGAAGCAACAGTTCCATTTGTGTTCCTATTCTTCTTTCTCTAGCTTTTAGAGCCTCAGTCAGGTTTTTAGTGCCATCTGTGATTCCATTGGGGAGATTCACCCTTACTTCCTTTCAGGAGAGAAAGTAATTTGAAATCTATTCTAAACACCTATTTAGTAGTGTTAGAACTACTGACAATGTGTTCATTGCTGCCCATGCCTTCCTGCCCTGGTGACAACCACAACCTCCATTTCATGTAAGTAGTTTCATTTTTTAGGTATCACAAAAATGAGGGAAAACATTCCTAATGGAGCCATAGACAGCAATAAAAACCTGACATAAATGTTAGCTTTTCTCCAAACTCCATTCAAAATAAAAAAAAAACAAAAAAAAACATCTGACTGGAGTTAGGAATACGTAAAAGGACCCAAAGATTGGTTTAGAGTTAATGACTCGGAAAATATAGAAACCAAAGACACCCAGGTAGAGTGCATTATCTTTTCTTTTACTACAGGGTTCAGGCTATAAAACAATAATCCTTTTTATGTTTTTAGTTCTCTAAGTATTTGACTTTTCTAAGACTATTTACTGTTCAGTTTTTGGAATCAGTGTTATATTTTTACCCCTCCATTGCCCCCTCCCCCTTCATTGCTCCCTCCTTTGTCCCTCAATTGCTCCCTCCTTTAAACCCTACAGTGCTCCCACCTTCATTTCCTCCATTGATCCCTCCTATATTCCCTCCATTGTTCCCTCCTTCGTCCTCTTCATTGTTCCCATCTTAACCCTCTCTGCCACTCTATTTTTCATTCCCTCCATTGCTCCCTCACTTACTCCCTTCCACTGCTTCTTCCCTTATGCCTTCCATTGTTCCATCTTTCACCCCCCTCAATCACTCCTGCCCACATTCACGTCCTCCATTGCTCCCTCCTTCACCTCCTACATTACTCCCTTCTTCACCCCCTCCATCCTTTCATCTTTCTCCACCTCCATTGCTTCTCCCTTCACTCCCTCCATTGCTCCATCTTTTAACCCCCTACATGGCTCCCTTCATCACCCCTCTATCGCTCCATCTTTCAACCCTCCATTGCTCCCTCCATCACTCCATCTTTCACCCTCTCCATCGCTCCCACCTTCACTCCCTCTATCATTCCATCTTTCACGCCCTCCATTGCTCCCACCTTCACCCCCTCCATTGCTCCATCTTTCAACCCCTCCATAATTCCATCTATCACCCCCTACATTGCTCCCACCTTCACCCCCTTCATTGCACCCTCCTTCACCCCCTTCATTGCTCCGTCTTTCATCCCTCCCTCCTTCATTCCCTCTATCGCTCCCTCCTTCATTCTGTCCATTACTCCCTCCTACATTCTTTCCATTGCTCTCTAATTCATTACCTCCATCGCTCCCCCCTTAATTTGCTCCATCGCTCTCTCCTTCATTCCCTCCTTCACTTCCTCCTTCATTCCTTCTATCACACTATCTTTCATTCCCTCCTTCATTCCCTCCTTCAGTTTTTCCTTCATTCCCTCCATTGCTCCCTCCTTCATCCCTCCTTTGCTCCCTCCTTCATTCTCTCCTTCACTTTTTCCTTCATTCCCTCCATTGCTCCCTCCTTTTCTCCCTCCTTCATTGCTTCCCCCTTCATTCCCTCCATCGCTCTCTCCTTCATTCCCTCCATCGTGTCCTCCTTTATTCCCTCCATCGCTTCCTCCTTCATTCCCTCCATAGCTTACTCCTCCATTCCCTCCACAGATCACTTCTTCATTCCCTCCATTGCTCACTCCTCCAATCCCTCCATGACTCCATAATTCATTCCCTCTATTGTTCCCTCCTTCTTATTCTCCTTCTCTAGGCACCCTGTTGTGGAGCACAACGTTTTGTTACAATAGAAAATGCCTGGGAGGAATTGGTACAGACTGGTAAGCTGTCCGGGCTGCCTTCAGTTACTATCATGGCTGGGTAGTTTCTAACACCTACCCTCTTTTGAGATGACAATGGTACAGCCCATGGTGGTTTACAGAGAGTATAGCAGTGGAAAATAATAATTGTTGTGAAGCCAAGTAAAGGTGTAGCAGCCGTCTGAAAAGTATACATCAAACTGAGTATTTTGCCATACAGTGCATCCAAAGCCAAACCTTTATATATATATATATATATATTTTTTTTTTAAAAGCAATGGGCAAGGCCTCTGTCTGTGTCCCATTGCAAAAGATTTCCCTTGACTTTCTGTCTCGAAGATTCAACAAAAAGTTAGAAGGAATCTCTGCAAAGTGAGGGTAAATCCCTTGTTATAGATTTGTCACTAGAACATGGGTGCCCATTAGATGATTTTCCCTCAATTCCTGCTATGGAGACAGCTGTAACATTTCAGACTTTCAAATCTCTCTCTGTCTCTATATGACAACAGTCATTAGGACAAATAGAAAGGGTGAACCCCCCAGCGTAGGCATAGACAGCAATTAAAAGATTTTCTGAGTTTCTAATCCCTCCACATCCTCATCCTAAAAAAAAGCTTTGGCTTCAGTTACACTTTGAAGGATAAATTCACTTTTAAAAAAAAATAATAAATGCACATTTTTTTTGCAGGTAAAAAAATGTGCATTTGCTATTTTTTTTTTTTTTTGAGCCTAGAAAGCATTGCACCAGCGATCGGCAGATTACTGGTGCCATGCAGAACTCCTGCAAACTGTCACAGTATCTGTGTACTTGTAAATCCCGTATGGGCAAGCAGATACAGTCTGACAGGAAGACTCAATGAACTGCCACAGCACTCCACAGCACAGTGGTAGTTCATTGAGAACTACAAGCCGACAGCTGCAAAGGATGTCAGGACTTGTAGTTCATTCATTCACAGAACTCTGTTCATGTTGTTTGTATAAAGTGACAGCTTGTATAGGGAACTTTTCCCATACTGCTGTCACAGGGAGCGCAGGGATAGGAGAGCGGCTACAGGATCGAAAACATGTTACATATTCCACCCTAAAAACAGGTGGAACATGTAACATGGTCCATAAGATGAACTTATCCTTTAAAGGAAAACCTTACAGAGGTTGTAAACCTCAGACAAAGTTACATAGAAGGGCCTACATGCTCAGACCGGACCTTTATACTATTAATATATCTGAAGAATGTTTGGGGGTTTGTCCTGCTATCTTTTGCAATCTGTCGTTTGTTTTCAATTTTTGCAGCCTTTATTTCCTTTTTACATATTTGGTTATATTCTTTGTAATGTTTAAACGATGATAGTGTTCCTTCATTTTTATATGTTATAAAAGCTCTTTTCTTATTATTTATAGCTTTGTTTTAACTTTGACCGTAAGCCACATAGGTTTAATTTTTAGCCTTTTAAACTTGTTGCCCATGGGAATATATTTTGAAATGTTCACATACAGACTTTTCAAAAAACTCCTATTTCTGTTTTGAGTTCATCGATGCCAATATTCCCTCCCAGTCTAAGTTTTGGAGAGCAGCTCTCAGCCTTGGAAATTAGCTCTCTTAAAGTTGAGTGTTTTTATTTTTCCACTATGTGTTTGTTGTTTACAGCTAACAATAAATTAAATCATGTTATGATCACTGCTATCTGCATGGTTTGAGATTACAAGGTCCATCATTCCTAGCTGGGGCCAATATGAACTGTACCATAACATTGTCCTGTAGTAGACATGATATATAAACAAAGCATATCCCTCTATAGTGGGTACTTGTCTCAATCCAGAGCACTAAGTGTAATTTCTGTCTGCTGCTACATTCTTCTGCTATCAGCATGAATCACATCTGACATCATGAATAAAATGGTGATGGGGAGGGACCTCCAGCAGATTGACAGACTCAGCTCTGTTCCTGTGAGCTGTGTGAAGGAGGGTGTGTCCCTTCCCTCCAATCAGCTCTCAGTGTAACTTCAGCTCTCCACCCCCTCCTTTCTGGAAGCTCAGGCAAGCTTTATAAATTCTGTACTTTGAACAGATGTAGAAAAGAGAAGGCTGCAAGTGAACAGATACAACTTACGTAGGTGGATTTGTTTCCTCTCTGTGTATCACCTGAAGCCAGTCACTTCACTGGGTATATAGAAGGGTTTACAACAACTTTAAAGTGGAACTAAACTCATAAATTTAACAGTTTCAAAAAACAGTTACATTCCTGGCACTTGCCGGAATGTAACTTGGTACATTTTCTTGAGCTCTCAACCAAACTGTCATAAATGATCACATGTGCAGCAGCATGGTAGTTGCAGATCAAACAGATCCCAAGATGTCAGCTTATTTGGCTGAAAATGGTAGGATTTCATTCTGCTTTAGTATTTAAATGTGAAGTATAATCAGCTTATATTTTGCTTTCTCTGCTTTCCCCCCTCATCAACATGATAATGATATTTTTAGATAATACCTTTCACTGGGTCTCTGTGATTCTCTATGTATTGTAGGCAGTCATGGTTTGTGGGGTGGGGTGGCAGTAGAGTGCTGTACATCGCTTCCTAAAAACATCACAGCACCCTGCCTCAGTACTTATACAAGTGGGCTGGCTCTTGGGAAGAACTAGGCAAATATCAAAATGCCTTGATGGTTAGGTATCTGTCTGCAGGAGTGAGTGTTCCTAGGCAGCTCTATTTGTATGCTGTATACTGTACACATGCAATGATAAGCCTTCATGGTTGGAAGACCTGAAATCCAATGAATTAAAGGGGTGGGCGGAAAGAGCTAAATGTTACTGGATGTCCTCCAGCCAGGAAACGAGGTGGTTATTTCAGTAAAGTAGCAGAGGAGCCGGTACAACTTTGGAAGACTGAATGGAAGGCTGGAGGTCAGATTTAAATGTCTGTGATTTGTATTTATATTCTGTCCCAGCAGTCCCTCCATTCTTGGTTGCACAGCAGTATTCCCCTGGTCTGTATGCATAGAGCACTCCATGGGATGTCAGACATCAATGTTGGAAGATTCAGGAAGATTCTCAGCTGCATCATTGTGACCTGTTTCACACTTGTGATCTCAGTGAACAGCAAGGTGGGTTATAGTATGTAATGATGTTCCTGACTCTCTGCTGGCGGTACAATAAAACACGGAGCGCTCGGTATCTGGATCCAGCTGTACATACGATTCATTCACCCTGAACACACTGATGGAAATCCATACAGGCAATTATCACACTAATTAAATACGGAATGAATGTGATCTTATTTCAGCAGTGTATCATTGATGGAGAGTGGACTGATGCACAGTAAATCTTGTTTTCTATACAATGGCAGGCAAAGGGCATCTCTGCCTTACTTCCATCAACCCATCGGATTCTGACCTTCAAGCTTACACACTTCACATGCTTTTTGTTGGGTTATTCTTTCCTGGGACACTTTGATAAATGAGTTTTAGCACTGGGCAAATCACATGGACATAGGAGTAACCCAAACCAACCAACAAATCTCCTCGATCTATAGGCTCCAGGGATGGAGAGGCGAAATCTGACCATTTATTATTTTATATATTGAGGCAAAATTACTAACGGATGAAATAGTTTAACAAATTTGTTCCACAGTTTCACCATTTTGTAGTGTGACTCATTTATAACAAAATAACTTATTTGACAGTTTAGTTGTTTAGATTTTGTAAATCACCACTTTGTGGATATTAACATTTTTGAATACTGGCTTGGATCTTGTTTTGTTAAAGGGTCAGTCCATTTAAGATTGATATGCTAGTTATTGATGGATTCTGGAGTAGAGATAAAACCCCTGATTGTGTCCTCTATGTCTTAGGGACTCTGTTGGTGAGATCTTCGTGTTGAGTTCCCGGGTTTGAATATTTGCTGTGCCCATCATGAGGGAATCCCACCATACTGGTACCTGGCTCCCCGGTCTGTACACATGATGGACTTATTATGAGGGGGTTTCACCATCCCTGAACTAAATTCCCAGCTCCAAACACCTGTTGTGTGCACTATAAGAGGTTCCCACCAACCCCTGTATTGAGTTTCTTTATTTGCACACCTATTGTGCCCATCCTGAGGGGCACCTACCTTCTCCGTACTGAGTTCCTGGGTCTGAACAACCACTGTGCCCTTCATAAGGGGTTCCCACCACTGTGCTAGGTTCCAGGGTCTGCACACCTGCTGTACGCACTATGAGAGGTTCTCACCACCCCTGCATTGAGTTCCTAGGATTTCACACTCACTGTGTCCATTCTGGGAGGCTTCCACCCACCATCTCTGTGCTGAGTTCTTGGGTCTGCATGCCAACTATGCCCTTCTAGGGGTTATCACCATTTCTGTGCTACATTCCCAAGTCTGCACACTTGCTGGATGCTTTATGAGGGGTTCCTACCATCCCAGCTCCAAACACATGCTGTGCCCACCATCAGGGGTTGCCACCAATCCTGCATGGAGTACCTGAGTCAGCACACCTGTTGTGCCCATTATGAGGGGTTTCCACCATCCCAAGTCCAAACACATGCTGTGCCCACCATCAGGGGTTGCCACCAACCCTGCATGGAGTTCCTGAGTCAGCACACCTGTTGTGCCCATTATGAGGGGTTTCCACCATCCCAGGTCCAAACATATGCTGTGCCCACCATCATGGGTTGCCACCAACCCTGCATGGAGTTCCTGAATCAGCACACCTTTTGTGCCCATTATGAGGGGTTCCCACCATCCCAGGTCCAAACACATGCTGTGCCCACCACCAGGGGTTGCCACAAACCCTGCAAGGAGTACCTGAGTCAGCACACCTGTTGTGCCCATTATGAGGGAATCCCACCACCCCTTCTGAATATTTTATATTATTAAGAATGTAATAAAAGGAGCTGAAATACATATATGGGAGGGAACACCCCATGTGGAGGAAGGGGTAACACATAAAGGTGAACAGGGAAGACAAAGACTCAGAGGTGTGAACAGAATTTTGACAGGGAGATCTCCCTGATTGACTGTTTAGGACATATAAGAAGATGGGGGTGACTCAGTTCACCAGATGCCACCTACAACTAAAATAGATCTTCTGGGTAGTGTGCCCTTAAAGAAATCTTCCAGTTGACTGTTTGTTTATATTTTTTGTAATTGCACAGGATTTGATCTGATCAGGTGACTCTGATTTTTGTTCAGCATTTGTTCAGCATTTACTCTTCATAATATAAGATTTCATGCCGGTTCACATACATGAGGATTGGATGCTGTTTGAACCGCTTCCAATCCGCATGACATTGCTTCCTATGGTAGTGATCACATATGTCCGGTGCACTGGCAGTGCAGATTCAGTGCGGTTTGCAAAAGAATCATGTATGATTTCTGAGCAGTGCCATCAGGTTCAGGTGCGGATTACAAGCCATTGACTTCTTTGGGAACCGTTTCTAAACCGCACATGTGTGATCCTGTCCTGAACCTGATGTAAACCTGACATGAACCGCTGAGCAAGTACTGTGTCAATCAGCTGTGAAACCTGAGCTTCAAACTGCACCGCAGATGTGTGAATCAGCTCTTAGCATTTTTGAAGTTGCTGTTCACTATAGAATCGTTCCTGGAATCCGTAAATTCTAGCACAAACCTGAAATGCTTACCATGGCTGCAGTGCAGAGACTGCTCCGAGATCTCACAGAGGACGGTCATATGACCACATGCCCAGGCATGACAACTCTCTGCACGTGGGTCAGTAGTTAGTATTTCAGGGTTTAGAGGTCAGTATTGAGCAATAAATAACACAGATTTTAAATGTCAGTAGTAATGCAAAGTGCAGGGGTCAAAAGTAAGTAATACATAGTTCAGGGATCAGGAGTATGTAACACACAGTGCAGGGGGTAGTTGTAAGTAAGGCCTGTTTCACGCAGTCTTCAGCTTGTATAGGAGCAGTGTGAACAGCAAACTTTGACAAAGCATTTGTAGCGCTTTCGGCTAGCTTTGCTGAAGCTTTTAAAATACCATTCAGCTCTAGTTTGTAAATGTTGAACACAGATCCTAATAACAGTGCTGATTGCCACTTTTAACAAGCTACTAGCAGGCTTCAGCACTTCCTGAAGCTTGGTGAAAGCCTGCAAGCAGCCTTATTAAAGTAGCAATCAGCACTCCCATTAGGATCTGTGTTCAACATTTACAAACTAGAGTTGAATGGTACCTTAAGAGCTTCAGCAACGCTAGCTGGAAGCTCTGTAAATGCTTTGTCAAATGCTGTTCACACTGCTCTTATACAAGCTGAAGCCTGTGTGAAACAGGGCTAACACAAAATCCAAAGGTCAGTAGTATGTAACACACAGTGCACGGGTCAGCAGTATGCAATGCAGAGGTTAGCAGCAAGTAACACAAAGTGTAGGGATCAGTAGTAAGTAAAACAGAGGTCAGTAGTAAGTAACACACAGTGCAGGGGTCAATAGTATGCAATGCAGAGGTTAGCCGCAAGTAACACAAGGTGTAAGGATCAGTAGTAAGTAAAACAGAGGTCAGTAGTAAGTAACACACAGTGCAGGGGTCAATAGTATGCAATGCAGAGGTTAGCCGCAAGTAACACAAGGTGTAAGGATCAGTAGTAAGTAAAACAGAGGTCAGTAGTAAGTAACACACAGTGCAGGGGTCAATAGTATGCAATGCAGAGGTTAGTAGCAAGTAACACAAGGTGTGAGGATCAGTAGTAAGTAAAACAAAGTTCAGAGGTCAGTAGTGACACACAGTGCAGGGGTCAATAGTATGCAATGCAGAGGTTAGTAGCAAGTAACACAAGGTGTGAGGATCAGTAGTAAGTAAAACAAAGTTCAGAGGTCAGTAGTGACACACAGTGCAGGGGTCAATAGTATGCAATGCAGAGGTTAGTAGCAAGTAACACAAGGTGTGAGGATCAGTAGTAAGTAAAACAAAGTTAAGAGGTCAGTAGTGACACACAGTGCAGGGGTCAGCAGTATGCAATGCAGAGGTTAGTAGCAAGTAACACAAAGTGTAAGGGTCAGTAGTAAGTAAAACAGAGTTCAGAGGTCAGTAGTAGGTAACACATGGTACAAGGATAAGTAGCAGCTCAGAGATCAGTGGTACATAACACACAGTGCAGAGGCCAGAAGTAACCAACGCACATCTCCCCAAACAAGCAAATTTACCCTCTTCCAGAACAAATATCTCACCCCCCTTCCCCAAGCAAAAATCTCACACAATTGTAATTCTCACTCATAAGATCTCAGATGCAGAGGAGCCCATCGGAATGAGGGAAGTTTCCCCCCCGCCCCAGGTATCCCCTCGGCTCTACATATGACACACCAGAGTCAGGGAGGAGCCTTAGACCTCCCTCAGCTTCTGCCTATTGCTCCTCTGATTTGATGGTAGAGCAACTGGCGGCATGGCAGAGATGTTTTCTACCTGTCACATAGCCATGATCAATGGGTGGATTAGAATTGTCCCCACTCTAAGTGCTCCTTCAGATAATTAGAAGCACGTCACCATATTCTCTGGGAATCACGGATACTTCATAAAGAAATAATACAGGTAAATATTACTTTACAAGGCTAATTACCCCACCTATAATAATCAGGCTTAGACCTCTGCCATCTGCTGGACGTTACATATTACTGCAACTCAGGTCACTACTGTGATCACCCAACCTCATTAGTGGACTTTAAAGCGAGGGTGAAGCTTCAGTCCTGTTCCTGATTAACAAGCTTTTGCTCTTGCTTTATATAGCGGTTTATCGCTGACTTTTATTTGACTGCCATGACTTAGACTATGATTCTTTGCAACTCCTGGGCCCCCACCTGCCAAGGATCGAATGCCTGTTGCTTTGCATGATTGTTTTAGGTTTGAAGCAAGAAACCCGGGCAGACAAAGGTAAAACAAACTCCCTGTAGCTGGAGACAACAGAACCCAGGGTCCCAATGCTTCAAGGGGAGAATGCTGACAACACGGCTGTCATCTCACCTTCCACTCACACCAGTGACACATCCAGACAATTGCCTGCATTGATTTACTTTCACACAGGAAAAGGGAAAGCCGAAAGGAAAAAAAAAGCCGTTTATTGGAGTACTGCTGGCAGTAAGAATCGCAGGACGATTGTTCTCATTCCACTCTTCACAGTTGATTGTCATTCCCATGTCAGGATAATACACTCACTTGTCTCCTGTCTCTTCGTCTCGGAGTTTCTTCACTTCCTGTCTGACTAGGTGACCACGGATGGCAGCTTGGATCACAGTGGCAGCCTGGTCCCGGACTGGCTCCCCGTCCTCCTAAACAGCAATCCCATGACAGACAATGAACATTTATACATCTGTAGCTGCCAAAATCTTACGTTTCTCTCAGTACAGGTTTATTTCAAGCTTTAAAAGGCTCCTCTTCTGTACTAAAGTCATTTAATTCTAAGAAGCTCAGAGTGTGCATTAGAAGCTAAGAGAGTCAGACAGAGCCCGCCTCATTTCTTGATTGGAGGACTTCTAACATCATCTAGTTCTTTCCTCCCCAGGCTGTCTATAGCCTGTCTCCTTCAGCTCTTTTAACCATGAAGGCCCAGAACAACATGTGGGCGTTACTTAGAAAATTTCAACAATTGGCTAGTTTATCTAATGGTGGCCGTACACACTTCGATTTGTGATGTGCAATTCATAGTCTATTTGCCTTTAGTAAATCAATCTCACAGGCTGGCATTTCTGCAGGATATTTTCTGGCATTTTCAAGGCATCACTCCTACTGCAGACATGTGTTTACACGAAACGCGTCTAGGAGGAGCCCTTGCACGCCTTGACGTCACGCCGCCGGATCAGGAGGTCCGGCGGCCCACACTTGATTTGTACTGGTCAGTGCTTGTTTGGGTGCTTCTTATGATTGCTCACAGCAGTCTCTTGTAACCTTTTTAGCTGCTTTTGTACGTCAATGTTCTTATCTGATACAATAAATTTATTATTAATATTACTACACTATGAGCACCTTTATTCCCCATACCTGGCACTGAGCCTTCATACCTCAGCACCAGTATTTCAGGCACTGCTACAGACCTGAGGATTAAGCACCTTGTGATCTGACCTGCATCCGTATACTACTGAGGGATCACAAGAGGATCTTGGCACCAGGCTGTTTCCACCCAGGACCCCAGGATGCATGTGATCTAGAAATGCGCAATGATATTGTGCTTCTGGTGAGTAGGCACTCTATTCATACCTCTACAACAGAAGATTGGATCATACTCACAGAGATTGTTATTTTTTGGTGGACTACATAACTCTTACTAAGATAATATAAGTGGACTTATATCAGTCACATATTCTGTTATGATAAAGGTTTTATACTTGATTTAGCGCTGCACTCCCTGTTTTATGATTTTAGTAGAAAGGTCTTGTTGTTCCGTTTAGTGCATTGGTTGCTCTTTTGAATGCGCTCACTGACTTATATTTAGTGGCTACAAGAATGATTGTATAAACAAATGGTCTTTGAATTGCTGTGATGTGTATGGCCACAGACAGTCTATGCCAGTCTTTCTCAATCAGTGTTCCTCCAGAACAGGGGTGTCAAACTGGCGGCCCTCCAGCTGTTGCCAAACTACAAGTCCCATCATGCCTCTGCCTTTGGGAGTCATGCTTGTAACTGTCAGCCTTGCAGTGCCTCTTGGGACTTGTAGTTTGGCAACAGGTGGCTGGCCACCAGTTTGACACCCCTAGTCCAGAGGTTGCTGAGGGTTGACTGAGCAATGAGCAGTCCCTGTCTCTCAGGTTAATAACCACAAATTAAAATTATTATAAAATTTTTGACAACCAATGAAAATCTGGTGAGTGAATTACTGACCACCAATGTAAGGGGGCCCTTCCCATACTGATGACTACCTTCAGGGGGTCCTTCTCCATTTACTGCCAATCTTTCCCAATGGTCACCAATACTGTCCATCTTTTCTTCCCATGTAAGGTCCTCTATACATTATATAGCATGTATACTAAAATACTGCAGTTGTGCTCAACAGTTTGTATACCCTGCCAGAAATCATTAAATTGACATTGATATTAAAAATATGACTGATCGTGCCAAAAACTGTCTTTTATTTAAAAATAATGATCCTATGAAGCAATTTATTATCACATAGTTGTTTGGCTCCTTTTTAAATCATAATGATAACAGAAATCACCCAAATAGCCCGGATCAAAAGTTTCCATACCCCGGAATGTTTGGCCTTGGCACAGACACACAAGGTGACACACACACAGCTAAAAATGGCAATTAAAGGCTAATTTCCAGCATTTGTTGCTTTATAAATTGCAATTGGTGTATGTGTGTAAATAGTCAATGAGTTTGTTAGCTCCCACATGGATGGAGCAGGCTAGATACTGAGCCATGGGGATCAGAAAAGAGCTGTCAAACAACATGTGTAACAAGGTAATGGAACTTTATAAAGATGGAAAAGGATATAAAAAAGATATCCAAAAGACTTAAATATCCACTTACCACACAATCACGTACCTGATACGTCACTTTGCTTCAAGTGGTTATACCGGGATGACGCCTGCAGCTGAAGGCATCCATCACCCCGGTACCATTTTTTACAGCCGGCGGTTAGCTCTCTTGTAAAAGCAATCGGAGGGGCTAACTAGCTGCCTTCCGCCGCTCTCTCAGAATCCCCCATCCCACTGGGAGACCCAAGTGACCAGCCAGCTCATCTGCCGGCTGGATGGACAGCCAAACAAAGCTGAGATTGGCTTTGAACGGCTCTCCATTATAGTAAACGTAAGCGACCTGACACCACTTCCGTCATACTATACAGCACCATTTTTATAAAATGAAAGCATTCAAAAACACCGATATTGGTGTTTTAAATGCTTTTAAGTGCATAGGAGGGATATGGGGTCCATTAGACCCAAGATCCCTCCCAGGGGCGGACTGACCATTTAGAAACTAGGGCACTGCCCAAGGGCCCGTGGTCAGTAGGGGGCCCCATGAGATGCCTCTGGTACCTTTTTCATAGGCTTTTTTGAGTTTGGGCAAGGACACAGGGGCCCCATGATCCCCTATTGCCCGGGGGCCCCATGAGTTGTCAGTCCGCCCCTGATCCCTCCATAAAGAATACCTGTCATGTACCTATTGCTGTCACAAAGGATGCATGGGCATGCATAATTTTAAAGTGTGATATGTTTGGTATCTATTTCCTTGGTCTAACATCATCTTCTATATTTTATAAAAAAGTTGGGTTATATAGTGTATTTTTTTCAAAAAACGGTGTGTAAAAAATGCTGCGCAGATACTGTGTGACATACAAAATTGCAAAACCCACCAATTTATTCTTTAGGGCATGGGTGTCAAACAAGGGCCCTCTTACATTGGTGGTCAGTATTTCACTCACCAGATTTTCATTGGTGGTCAAAAATGTTATAATAATTTTAATTTGTGGTTACTAACCTGAGAGACAGGGACTGCTCATTGCTCAATCAACCCTCAGCAACCTCTGGAGCAGGGGGTGTCAAACTGGTGGCCCGCCACCTGTTGCCAAACTACAAGTCCCATGAGGCATTGCAAGATTGACAGTTACAAGCATGACTCCCAAAAGCAGAGACATGATGGGACTTGTAGTTTTGCAACTGCCAGTTTGACACCCCTGCTCTAGGGCCTCTGCTTAAAATATATATAATATTTGGGGGTTCTAACGTATTTTCTAGCAACAAAACAAATTATTGTTACATATGAAACAAAAAGTGCCAGAAAAATCCTGGTCTTCAAGTGGATATGCCAGTCAGTACTGTGCAATCATTTATTAAGAAGTGGAGAGTTCTGGGATCTCTAGATACCAAGCCAAGGTCAGGTAGACCAAGAAGGATTGCAGCCATAACTACCAGAATTGTTCAAGATACAAAGAAAAACCCACATGTAACCTCGGGAAAAATACAGGCTGCTCTGCAAAAAGACGGTGTATTTGTTTCATGGAGCGCACTATGTTGATACTTGAACAAAAATGAGCTGCATGGTTGAGTTGCCAGAAAGAAGCCTTTACTTTACCAATGCAACAAAAAAGCCCGGATGCAATAAGCCCAACAACACCTTGACATGCCTCACAGCTTCTGGCACACGCTAATCTGGAGTGACAAAACCAAAATAGACCTTTATAGTCAAAACCATAAGACCTATGATTGGAGAGGGGTCAAAAGAGACAAGAATACCATCCCCACTGTGAAGCATGGTGGTGGCTCACTGAAGTTGGGGGGGGGGGGTGAACTCTAGAGGCACTGGGAATCTTGTGGAAATTTATGGCAAGATGCATGCAGCATCATCATCAGAAAATACTGGCAGACAATTTGCATGGGACGCTCTTGGACTTTCCAGCATGACAATGACCACAAGGGCCAAGCTGACTCTCCAGTGCTTACAGCAGAAAAAGATGAAGGTTCTGGAGTGGCCATCGTAGTCTCCTGCCCTTAATATCATCAAACCATTCTGGGGAGATCTCAAATGTGCGGTTCATGCAAGACGACCAAAGACTACATGACCTGACGGCATTTTGCTATGACGACAGGCCAGCTATACCACCTGCAAGAATTCGGAGACTCATAGACAACTATTACAAAAGACCGCACACTGTCATTGATGCTAAAGGGGGCATACACAGTATTAAGAACTAAGGGTATGCAGACTTTTGAACAGGGGGCATTTCATTTGTTTAATTGTTGCCATGTTTTGTTTTATGATTGTGCCATTTTATTATGAACAACATTTGAATATGAATCCCATAATAAATAATAGAAATGTGTTTTGCCTGCTCACTCACGTTTTTTTTTTTTAAATGGTGCATGCTATTACCAACACTCCAAGGGTATGCAAACCTTTGAGCACAAAATATATATATATATATATATATATATATATATATATATATATATATATATATAAAAGGGGCATTCTTCCCACAGACGACCCATGTGAAGGCAGCTCTACAGTTTTTACCGTCTGCTATTCCTTTTATATCCATATAGAGCGGAGGAGGGGGTGTTAAAAATGAGATGGGTGTTAAAAATGCTAAAGTATGCCACATTCTTTATTCTTTCATTTCCAATTTTATCTACCTATATCTGTCCATATCTAAACTGAATACACTAATGAACCTTGAATTGTAGATTCAAAAATTAGTAAAACTGAACTTGTAGTTATAAATGGGTATGTCTACAGGAGCATTAAAAATTCACTACAAATGCTTTCAAAATACATTTCTCCTCCATGCTTTCCTAAGTATTATTGCGGGTTTTGTTTGCGTAGCGAGATGCAGGGGGTGATTTACTAAAACTGGTGCACTCAGAATCTGGAGCATAGTAACCAATCAGCTTCCAGATTTTATTGTCAAAGCTTAATTGGCCAAGCTAAAGTTAGAAGCTGATTGGCTACCATGCACAGCTGTACTAGATTCTGTGTGCCGCAGTTTTAGTAAATCTCTCCCATATTTTTTAATGCATATCACCATCCTCTGGTTGGGACCTTTAGCTTAAAATGCACCAAAATGATTTGGAGGTGCTTTGTGCATTCTGAAGGGAAGCAGGTTTTCTGGGTCTCCATCCTTCAGTACTGCACTGCGCATTTTTTTAGACATGGCGCGGCACTGCCACTTTCATGTATGCTGTCACGTAACATAATTGGGGTTGTGCTCTGTGGTTATTGGGCATTTCAGGGCTAGAATAAAGTGCGTAAAATTGATCCTATTGGCTGCCAGTGGTCACAAGACCTCATGGTGAAGCTTCAGTAAAATTCCTAGGATACTCATGGCACTTAGTCACACTCCAGCTGTCATTTTTGTACAAGAGCTAAAAATTGTGTGCCATCACCTGATTGGTTGTCCAGGTTAACACACTTTGCTTTTTGCTGGTTTATACAGCTGATGCTTGATGTAGATGATGTGAAGTCTTTTATAGCAAGAGTCCCTAAAAGGCCTACAGATCCTGGCATCTATTTCATTTCTACACGAAGTAGGGCACAGCGAAAGGGACATCATCTATATTTACTCATCCTAATTATTTTAATTGTCCTTGCAGCTTAATTGGTGATCTTCCAGGGCACATACTGTACACTGACATGGTAACCGCAAAATCTACACTTTTAATAGCAATCAAATGTTGTCTTAGTTCTAGTTCTTTCATCTGCTGCAAGTTGGCACTCACTCTTACAACACACCTCCTTGCTGTATAGCGGCAGGAGAAATTTGGAAATCCTGTGAGAATGCACTTCATCCCAATACAGGAATGGTCAGAAGCTGGGACCATGGTAGGTATTTTTTTGGTGAACGGTTTTATTACAAGCGGCATTTTAACTCCAGCCCTGCAGCAGGATTATAACGCCAAAGGTGTTTTCTGGGCTTCCTGACCATATGATCATTGTGAATGGTTGTCCTACTGGTCCATCCTACTGTCTCCCGATCTTTGCTTTGTGACTGGGAGCTGTCAATGAGAGTGCTGTCACAATGCTGAAGCCTCACATACAGTATGTAAGGTAGCATAGAATAAGGACCAACTTATATAATTTGCATAGGGGACAGAAGGCTGACAATAAAACAAACCTTTCATTTGCCATGGAAGGTTCACTTTAATAGAATGTGCATAAATGTCTTAAAAATTGGGTCTCCCTGTGTAGTTTACAAAAACATAATAGGGGCAGCCATATTTGCTCAATACATATGCAGGCTCTGCTTCCTACATGTCAGAAAGGTATTAACTGTACTGTTAGACATGCAGAAAACCAGTACAGATAAAATCACTAATTCATTATATGAAGCACAATTATGAAAATGGAACAACACATTTTTAGTACTCTCAAGGAATGCTGGGTCCAGTAGTCCCAGAAAAAAAAATGCAAGAAGCCACAGGTCATGTAAATGAGACTTGTCAAAAAAATAAATGTAATATGCAGATCCTGAGCGTATGAAATCTTGTTTGGTTATTTTAGCTGAAATCATACATATTTTATAGTGAGCTGTTCAGCACTTATCATTAAACTGCAATGAGATTAGAGAAGGCTGACTGGTTAGAAGATTCATAAAATCCATTAAGATAAGTGAGAGTTCACACTCATTGAGACTTGCCATGGAGCACGGCGTGACTACATGGAGTGTAAGAAGGCTTAATTCTACAGCTCAGGATCCCAGGGGCTAATTTAGAAGATTAGGAAGGCCCCCGGGTGAATATCACATCGCTGGCTGCCTTAATATCTTACTGAATACAAGTTAGACTTTTGGCTTAAAGTAAATCTGTCACTTTTCCCATTCAGAATAAAGTGACAGGTTCTCTTGATATCCCAACTTCCCCCTTCCGCTGATAAATAGGCTTCAGTTACACTAGCACTCGCTGTAATCGGATCCTTGACACAAATAATTCTATTTTTTAATAAATTCTGCTAAACAGAACACACCCAAATGCAAGTAAATGCTGAGCATGAATGGAGCCATTAAAAATGTCCTGAGACTCCTGTGCCTCCAGCGACACTGGTGACTCCCCTTTGACTGTTGTGTCTCCAGTAACCCCTGTGTCTTCAGTGACCCATGTTTCTCCAGTAACTCCTGTGTCTTCAGTGACCCATGTTTCTCCAGTGACTCCTGTGTCTTCAGTGACCCATGTTTCTCCAGTGACTCCTGTGTCTTCAGTGACCCATGTTTCTCCAGTGACTCCTGTGTCTTCAGTGACCCATGTTTCTCCAGTGACTCCTGTGTCTTCAGTGACCCATGTTTCTCCAGTGACTCCTGTGTCTTCAGTGACCCATGTTTCTCCAGGGACTCCTGTGTCTTCAGTGACCCATGTTTCTCCAGTGACTCCTGTGTCTTCAGTGACCCATGTTTCTCCAGTGACTCCTGTGTCTTCAGTGACCCATGTTTCTCCAGTGACCCCTGTGTCTTCAGTGACCCATGTTTCTCCAGTGACCCCTGTGTCTTCAGTGACCCATGTTTCTCCAGTGACTCCTGTGTCTTCAGTGACCCATGTTTCTCCAGTGACTCCTGTGTCTTCAGTGACCCATGTTTCTCCAGTGACTCCTGTGTCTTCAGTGACCCATGTTTCTCCAGTGACTCCTGTGTCTTCAGTGACCCATGTTTCTCCAGTGACTCCTGTGCCTCCAATGACCCCATGTGACTCCTGTGATTCCAGTGACTCCTGTGTCTCCTGTGACTCCTGTGTTTCCCTTGAACCATGTTTCTCCAGCAACTCCTGAGACTCCTGTGTGCTTCTGTGTCTCCAGCAACCTCTGGGTGAGAATTTCCATAGAAACACTCCAAGTAAAAACCCTTGACAGAAGAGTGGAGGCTGTTGTAGCCACAAAAATAGGGGCCAGCTCCAAATTATTGGCCAAGGCTCTGAAATGGAATGGAATGGGGGAATTGGATGTGAGCTGGGAGGTAGATTGGTGCAGCGGCAGGGGAGCAATTACAGGAACTGATTCCCTGGGTTGCTCTCTTTGCAGCAGCTGAAAGACAGCTTTCCCTCCTCTCCCTCCAGCTGACCTTCAGCTGCTGCAGAGAGCCACACAGGGAGATCTGTTCTTTTAATTATATCCCCCCCACTGCGCTGATCACCCTTCCTGTGCCCCATCCTCTTCCCCTTGCTGCCTGGGTCACTGTGTGCCCTAGTGCATGAGCCCCAAGGCCTCATTCACACATATTAATTAACTCATGCAGTTTTATCTTTTAGATTTAACAGTAATTTTGTAAGTTATGTTGTGTTTGTTAAAAATTATTTCAGTGCATCTTTAGCAAAAATATTGTTTTGATATTTGGGGGGGGGGAGCTGTCAGGTAGGCTGTAGGGGCTCTGTGATCTCTTACAGCAACCCTGTACATAACCCAACAATTTCACCATCCATACGACCAGCAGGGATGCATGAGGTGTCTTATGGCCCTCGTTTTCACAAAAGGTAGCTCCATCAGGCATTAGACATACCTCCTCCTGCAGGAGGGAGAGGGGAAGCTGACATTCAGCGACTGCAGTAGGAACATGGAGATATCGGTTCCTCTATATGCAGCCATACCCACCACTCCCCCTTTTCAGGTGTACAGGGGGACTGGGTCGCAATTTCAACCCCTGAGACCCCTGTAGGTATGCCCCTGGTGTGGAGCAATGCTGATGGCAGCATGAATATTGATGCAGCCCCATCCTATCCCAGAGAGAGAGGCTCTGATGGCATGCTGGATAACTATATACACTATATTCTGTGAGCACACTGGGTTCTGGGTCTTTCCTCTATTAGACTGTGGCAACTACTGCTTTGCGGCCTCAGGTGGGTGACCTAAAGGCCTGAATGCTGAGACCCAGGTTCTACTAAAGCTGACTGAGGGGCTGTCTACTGAAGATCTGGTCTGATATCATGGAGGAAGGTGTCAATCTATTCTTAGGCCTTGGGAGTACAGACACCCTGAAAGTATCTTAGAGACTGTATGCTGCTTAACCCCCTCTGGTGCTAGGAAGTCAGCTGTGGGTCTGGGCTAAAGGGGACACTGGTTTGTGTTCCGAAGAGCTTTGTCCATTTAACATCTTGCTACAAAGGACTCTGCTTTTACTACTTTTTTTACTGCTGCCTTAAAGCTGAAGTTTACTGTTAGTTCAAGCACAGACTTCTTCATAGCTTATCCAAGAAATTACTTATCCCCTTGGTGCCAGCACTTCCTGGCCCTTTAAGGGGTTTTTGACACCAGGAGGCGGGACGAGGTTTAGGGTCACGTGACCGCCGTGATTGGCTGTCACCGTGGTCACATGATCGGAAAGCTCCCGAGTGCAAGTAGTGATTGAACCTTTTCATGAAGTACCAAGAAATGTGCCGGGAGCGCGCTGGTAGTGCTCCGGGCATGTTTTGTTTACATTGGATACGCAGATATGCGGCCCCTCAGCTGCCAAGAGGCTGCATATTTGCATATGCTCGTGCCAAGAAGCTAAAAGTCCTCAAATGTACATAGTTCCTTTTCCTGGAGTATCCCATCTAATTCACCATCCCTATCCAAGTTCTCCAAAAATAAAAACAAGAACAAAACCCCCAGACTGGTTACTGGAGAAACGTGTGAATGAGCCTATGTGCCTGACTGCGGGGCAAAGTACTTGGGGAAGATCTAGACAATATTCCTACGGCTCCTAAGAGAGTAGTACTACATTTATCTACAATGAGGCTCCCCCCACCTTCTCATAAACCCCTAAAATCAGATTATTGTTTCCAATCCATAAAACCAGATAAACTGAAACTCATAAATAAATAAATCAATCTAAGAAATATATATGGTGACAGTCTGTGATAGGTGATGATTTCAGGAGATATAGGTGACTTTGCGTTCCATGTGGCAAGGTGATAGAATAGTTAAAATACGCACTCACCAGATGCGTATCAAATATACGCTTATAATCAAATATCCAGGGATCCCCCTCGTGGGATGGGATGAATGAGCTGAACCACTTGTAACGGACTCTCCTCACCATATATATTTCTTAGATTGACTTATTTATTTATGAGTATCAGTTCATCTGGTTTTATGGATTGGAAACAATAATCTGATTTTAGTGCTGCACTTTTCGTTTTAAGTATTTAACAAGGTTTTATTCTGGTTGCCTTTTCGTGCTTTTAGCTGCTATAATACCACTAAGCGCTCACTTATTATTTGAGAATTTGTCTCATAAACCCCACCTTTTTTCCGTTGTGCCAATGAAGGTGCAAGAGGCTTTCCTGCAGACAATATACATACTGAATGGCAGATGAAGAAACTGGTACACCAACTGCCTTTCAGTCATTTGATACATCTTCCACTATTGCCCTCTACCCTTGAATATGAACAGAGACGGTAGTAGCCTTCTCCTCTTATGAAGTTTATGTGGACATACCTTGTGTACTACTTCCTCAGATAGCTGGGTGGATGATGAGACATCTTGTAGCTGTATCTTATGTTCCGCCTCCTCTGATGTGACATCTTGTTGTTCTATCCTGTGTTCCTCCTCCTTTGATGAGTCATCTTGCGTATGAACATGGTGTTCCTCCTCTGATAGGACATCTTGAGGCTGTGTCTCATGTTCCTCTTCTGGTGGTACCTCTTGAGCCTGAAATTTGTGTTCCTCCTCTGATGGGACGTTGTGTTGCTCTGTCTTGTGTTCCTTCTCTGATGTGACATTGTGTTGCTCTATCTTGTGCTCTTCCTCTGATGGGATACCTTGTTGCTCTATTTTGGGTTCTTCCTCTGATGGTACACCTTGTTGCTCTATTTTGGGTTCTTCCTCTGATGGTACACCTTGTTGCTCTGTTTTGGGTTCTTCCTCTGATGGTACACCTTGTTGCTCTATTTTGGGTTCTTCCTCTGATGGTACACCTTGTTGCTCTATTTTGGGTTCTTCCTCTGATGGTACATGTTGCTCTATCTTGGGTTCCTCCTCTGATGGGACACCTTGTTGCTCTATCTTGGGTTCCTCCTCTGATGGGACATCTTGTTGTCTTATCTTGGGTTCTTCCTCTGATGGGACCTCTTGAGGCTGTGCCTTGTGTTCCTCCTCCAATGGGACATCTAGTGGCTGAGGAAATTCCATAGAGCCATCCACCATATTTGCACTTTTTTTAAAACTGTTTACACCTTTAGAGCGTGGAGTGAATATATCCTCTTCTGCATGCTGGAATCAAGACAGAAACCATTACTTTATCTTTTATAGATTTAGTGCCCAAGTAGAGACAAAAAATACATTTTATGCATAGAACATGGAAGGGTTGGACCCTCTATCAGGTTTAAATTGCAGTGTCTCCACTGGGACAAATTTCCCTCCATTCTTGTCCTGTGACCACACACAAAGTGAGGGGGGATCTCCTCAATAGGGACACGGACCATGATTTAAAAAAAAAAAAAAAAACCTGAAAGAGGTTGTAATTGTAACCCTTGCTTTGACTGGTACAGAAAATACATTTCAGTGTTTTCAGCAAGATATTTCAGCAAAATACTCAACTTTGCTGTTTAGACAGACTTCAGAACAGTATGACACCATGCCAGGCCTCTCAATGCTCTTTCGTATATATCTGTGTTCTGGTGTCATGCAGCCTGAGACACTCCACATTCAAGGGAAAGTGAAGGTATTCTGACTGCATCACTGCATAGTGGCCAAATGTTAGTCAGAACATCGGTGTTAAGGAAGAATACATTACTGAGGTATAAAAAAGCAATGTAATTATTTTAAAATTGTTAACAGTGAATATATTTATGGGTTACCATGTTTTTACATTGGTCCAGTGTAGTATGTCTAATCCCATACACTAAAATCTCACATAAACTTGTCATTTTCAATATTTGTACAATTTTCAACTCCAATTAAAATAATCCCTGGTGATCCTGCCATGAAGGTCCTTATTCAAGCTCTTCATGTTACAGGATGACATTGCTCTGTTGCTGTCTTCTTATTGTGATCCTGCATTGTCACCCTGTCTCCTGGGCTTCTAATAGAGACAACAATTGGACATTTCAGAGCATATTACACAGGCATGGTCCACTGTTGTCATCATCAGGAAACCCACCCTGAAAAATGCCGTGCGGCTAATACTGGAATGCATGCAGACAGGAAGTGCCTACAAAGAGGCTGAAGGAAATCAGCCACGCTGAGATGCCACAAAGGACGACAAAAAGTAAAAACAAGTATTTTATTTTAAAAAAAATGCAGTTGTTTGTGATACACAGGGCTTTATCAAACAAAATGTAATTCAATTAAGGTTTATATGTAGGTAAAAATGGAACTGTATCTAAAAAAAATGTGACTCAAGCTAAATTGACAGGTTCCACTCAAGGCTCCACCGTGTCCTCTTATATAGCAACCACTTGGTGTGCAGACAAGGGCAGAGCTCAACCCAGCTCTAGACATCTAATGGAAAAGGGAAAGGTCCTGGAAGTTGCACATCTATGCAAAGCCTTGTAAGAAGGTGTATGACAGCCTCAGCCTTGGCTTTTGGTTGGCCTGGCTGAAGCCTGGCCTGAGGCTGTCATACACCTTCTTAAAGGGTTTTGCAAAGATGCGCGACTTCCAGGACTTTTCCATCTAAAAAAATGTTTTAGTTTTGGGTGAGTTGGAATAAGATGTGATACCTTGTCTTTGCCAGTGTAACACCACAGGGTGGTCCTCCTAAACCAAATATGACCAGAAGGGTTTTGCTGTAAAGTGAACTTTCTCTTTGCCTACAGACATCATATTGGGTGTGTTCTCCATATATTACAATAAAGAATGCAGTAGGGCTCCAGTGACACCAGCATTGTGGAAGAACCAAGAAACTCCACTCACAACAGGCTCTGGCTGCCATAGTACATCTCAGGGAATGGAGGGAGATGACCCCACCGGTGTCACAGACAACAGAGGGGATGGTGCATGGGACTGAACCTTCTTTGAGCGTTCCAAAATTAAAACATTTTAGATAAGGCTTATTCATATACTTTCACATGCCAACAAAAATGAAGCCTTCAGCTTATCTTTAAAACTTGGATTTCATATACAGTCAGTTAGATTGGCGGGTTGCCTATGAGCAGATGTTCTCACTCGAGTCTTCCTCCTTACCCCCGGAACAGTAAGAGTTAGTAATTATTTCTGGAATCATTGTGATGTCTTTAGAGAAATCTTTCTCCTCGTTTTCTTGTCATATTGCAGTTGCAGCGTTGGATATAAAGTGTCTCCCTGCTGAGATTGAGGGTGGGAGGAAGGCTGCTCACAGGCTGACATATGTCAGAGTTCTGCTTGGGCTCCGAACACAACAAATACTCAACGTGTTCATAAATTTTCATTCCATCAGGAAACGCAAAGCGCCATTCCTCTTTGCTTGACGAGTCACCCCCTCGTCTATACAAAGTCTTTTATTTTTCATGATTTAACTATATTTATTGCAATGTAATGGGGACTTGGCTGAGCTAGAACATAAAGGGTACCTGTCACTAACAATAAATTATTTTGTATTGGAGGGTAATATTCTGCATCTCAGAAACATGTGACTGTGTGCCTTCTACTTCTATAGATCTAGCAGTTTTTTCTCAGATTGTTCCCAATGAATACTAGACATGTGCAATTCATTTTGTTATGAATCGAAATTCGGACATTTTCGTTATTCTGAGATTTGGATGTATCCAATATGTATCCAGCTTTAGGGGGGATGATATTTCCGAATTACAATGGTAACAAAGTCCAATGAATCCAAAATAAATTATAACAAAAAGAATATCCAAATTCGAAAATAAATTTGAATTTCGAAATGGAAACATATTTCAATAAAAATAAGGTATAAAATGAAAGAAGATGATGATTTCTACTTAGGCTGCTCAATAGAATAGAACAGAATAGAAAATAAAAGAACAGAATAGAATAAAACATAATAGAATATAAAGGAATAGAATAGAATTAGGGTCCATGCACACTGGCTTAAAAAAACACCAGTGCTCTTGGCAAAAAAAAAAGCTTATTTTGGGCATTTTTTGGTACTAGCGTTTAGGAGCATTTAGCAGCATTTAGCAATATTTAGGAGTGTTCTGCCAGAAAAACGCCAGAAAAAAGCTCCCATAAACACAAAACAGTTTTTTCTGCCTCTAAACGCTGAGCTTCAGTTATGCCTCTAAACGACCTAATGTGCTTGGACACATAGGATAACATTAGTTGCTTCTACAGGCAAAACGCTAAACTCCTCTAGCAGTGTTTTCAGTGTGCATGGGCACTAAAATAGAATAAAAAAGTAATAGAATAGAATACATGTATTTAAAGAGTGGAAGAACATGATCACCACCATACCCACCACCATCATACTCCATACCTAGTGTCCTGATCACCGCCATACCCCATACCATCACCCTGATTATCCATACTAGCATTCTGATCACTGCTATACCCCTTACCAGCATCCTGATCACTGCCATACTCCATATCAGCGTACTGATCACTGCCATATGTCATACCAGCGTCTGACATTTTAGGGTCTCAACTGATCAATTTCAAATATATATCCCATAGTTTGTAGACTCTTTAGCTTTCACACAGACTAAACAATATACACTGTTTTGGGTTATTTTTACCCCAAAAATGTAGCAGAATACATTTTGTCCTAAATTTATGAAGAAAAATTATTTATTTGCCAAATGTTATAACAAAAACTAAGCAAAAATTATTTGGTTTTCTACATTTTCATTATTTTTTCATTTATACAGCAAATAAACACAAAAAAACTGGTCATCAAATACTACCAAAACAAAACTCAATCTGTCTCAAAAAAGGATAAGTATTTGTCACTCAAAGCGTGATAGTGCTGAAAGCTGAAAATTGGCCTGGGGGTGAATGCCCCGGAAGCTAGAAATGACTGAAATAGACAAACAAAAACTAATATCCCAAACCAATGCCCTGATCACCACCATACCCCATAAAAGCACCCTGATCACCTCCATACACCATACCAGCATCCTGATCACAGCCATACCCCATTCCAGCATCCTGATCACCTCCATACACCATACCAGCACCCTGATCACCACCATGCCCCAATACCAGCATCCTGATCACAGCCATACCCCATTCCAGCATCCTGATCACCTCCATACACCATACCAGCACCCTGATCACCACCATGCCCCAATGCCAGCATCCTGATCACAGCCATACCCCATTCCAGCATCCTGATCACCTACATGCACCATACCAGCATCTGGATCACAGCCATGCCCCATTCCAGCATCCTGATCACCTCATATGCCATACCAGTGTCCTCATCACCGCCATACTCCATACCAGAGTCCTGATCACCGCCATATGCCATACCAGCGTCCTGATTACTGCCATACCATCGCCCCGATCACCACCATACTCCATACCAGAGTCCTGATCACCGCCATACTCCAAACCAGTGGTCTGATTACTGCCATACCCCATACCATCGCCCCGATCACCACCATACTCCATATCAGAGTCCTGATCACCGCCATATGCCATACCAGTGTCCTGATTACTGCCATACCCCATACCATCGCCCCGATCACCACCATACTCCATACCAGAGTCCTGATCACCGCCATATGCCATACCAGTGTCCTGATTACTGCCATACCCCATACCATCGCCCCGATCACCACCATACTCCATACCAGAGTCCTGATCGCCGCCATATGCCATACCAGCGTCCTGATTACTGCCGTACCCCATACTATCGCCCCGATCACCACCATAGTCCATACCAGAGTCCTAATCACCGCCATGCCCCATTCCAGCATCCTGATCACACCATATGCCATACCAGTGTCCTGATCACCGCCATACACCATATAAGAGTCCTAATCACTGCCATACTCCATAAAAGAGTCCTGATCACCGCCATACTCCAAACCAGTAGTCTGATCACTGCCATACTCCAAACCAGTGGTCTGATCACCCCCATATTCCATACCAGCATTCTGATCACCACCATACCAGCGGTCTGATTATCGCCATACCCCATACCAGCAACCTGATCACCACCATACTCCATATCAGCATTCTGATCACCGCCATACCCCTTAGCAGCATCCTGATCACTGCCATACCCCATATCAGCATCTGGCATTTTAGGTTCTCAACTGATCAATTTTCAAACATACTATATATCCCATAGCTTGTAGACTTTATAACTTTTACACAGACTAAATAATATACACTGTTTTGAGTTATTTTTACCACCACAAATTTAACAGAATACATTTTGACCTAAATTTGTGAAGAACATTCATTTGCATAATTTTATAACAAAAACTAAGCAGAAAATGATTTTTATTCTTGACGTTTTTTCATTTATATAGCAAAACGTAAAGAACCCAGTGGTGATCAAATACCACCAAAAGAAAGCTCTATCTGTCT
Source organism: Staurois parvus (assembly GCF_062004578.1). Taxonomy (NCBI): domain Eukaryota; kingdom Metazoa; phylum Chordata; class Amphibia; order Anura; family Ranidae; genus Staurois; species Staurois parvus. The sequence goes on from NW_028318049.1 coordinate 691,220, forward strand.
CAAAAAAAATGATAAATATTTCATATGAATACAGTATTGCATGACTGAGTAATTGTCACTCAAAGTGTGTTAGTGCAGAAAGCTTAAAATTGACGTGGACTGGAAGGGGGTGAAAGTGTCCGGACCTGAAGTGGTTAAACCTTTGCAATGGCTAGTAAGTTCACTTCAGGATCCATGCACAGGGGGCGTTCTAATAACGCTGGTAATGTTAGCTGTGTAAAGTCACTTTAAAAATGGAAGTTTTTCAGCTTTTTGCATTAGCGTTTAGTGGCGTTTTGCTGCCATTTTTCGTGTTTGTGTTTTTTAGCATTTTTTTTACAAAAATATGGGGTTTTTTGCTCAAAAAATGTCCAAAAATGCAGTTTTTCAGCGTGAGTCCTTTGATGTTTTTACAGCGGCTGTTTTTGGCTTTTGACATTTTTTTCTACATCCAGTAAATCCCCCAGCATGTTATCCTATGTGTCCATGCACACATAGACTGTAATCAACGTTTTTTGGCTGGAAAAAAACAGTGGGTTTCTAGAGGAGTTTTTTACCTGTAAAAATGCTCTAATGTTGAAAACTGCTAAAAAACGCAAACATGTGAAAACGCAAAACTCTGCTAAATGCTAATGCAAAAACACTAAAAAAAGCTGAAAAACGTACGTTTTTGTGACTTTACACAGCTAACGTTACCAGCCTTATCAAAACGTCCGCATGAGGGCTTAGAGCGATTTTACAGCTAAAAAACTCCTCTAGAAATCTCTAGTTCTGCGTTTTTTTCCAGCCAAAAAATGCTGATTACAGTCTTTGTGTGCATGAACACATAGGATAACATGCTGGGAAGTTTATTGGCTGTAGAAAAAAACGCCAAAAGCCAAAAACAGCCGCTGTAAAAATATCCCGTGTGCATGAGGACTCAGGCTACATTTGCAGGGCCTTTTGGCACACAAAGTACATCCAACAGGGATGTGCGAACAGCCAGGAATATCTGCAGCCCCAGCCAACCTGCCATTTCAGTGTACCGGCTCAGAAGCCGCAACTAGCCGCATGCAGGAGTCAAAAACAGCAACAGGAATTTGTAGATTCTTGCGGGTGGCTTATACACAGTGACAAAATGCCTGTGTGAATGATGCCTAACTGAACAGTTTACCTGGAAAGAGTGATTGTTGTAGAACCTGTCCTCTAAAGATGAGCCCCATTCTGCTGGATCAAAGCCCGTCCCTGCAAAGAAGAGGATTCAGACAAATCAGTTAAAATGACCCTGTCACCACATGCTTGATACTATAATAAAGCCAAAAATGTAAAAGAAGATGCTATATACTTAGCTTTCCTGGTGAATATGCTGCTCCAGAGTCCCTTCAGTTAATACTAGAATAAGTCTGGATTCAGACTGATGCGGTGCGGAATTTGCAGCGTTTTCTGTGCGATTTCCGCACTGCATCAGAATCGCACCCCATTCATGTTAACCACTGCGGGTGTGTATGTTCAGTTAACAACACCCCAAAATCGGTCCGCAAAATGTGGTGGGATGTGCAGAATCGGATTGCATAGTTGTGAATACCCATTCGATCTGATTCTAGTGCGGACCACAGAAAGGGTCCTGCACCTTTTTGGTGCAGATGCGGTTGTGATTTGAGCTATACAAAATGTATGGCTCCAATCGCACCGCACATAATTCACATGTGATATACCACACCGCACAAGTGTGAACCCAGGCTCAAGGCTGCATGTAAAAGAACAACGACCATGCATACCTTTATGATGGTTCATGTCTTCAATCTTTGCTACTTTGCTGATCTCCAACTGCTGTAGGAATACAACCCTTCCCAATGTGTGAAATCCCTGCCCCCACTGCATGCTGTGGTTTCTCCTACACCCTTTCATGACCTACACGCCTGCAGGAGGAACCACAACATGCAGCGGTGGAGCAGATATTCCACACTGCAGAAAATATAGTATACCTGCAGCATCCATGGAGTGTAAAGGCACGGGTAAGGTAAGCATATAGTATCTTTTACATGCTGGCTTTATTTTAGTATCAACTGAAGGGACCCAGGAGCAGCATGTTCTCCAGGAAAGTAAGTATTTCATCCCCTAATGTTACTCTTCAATTTCAGTAGCTTTATGCTACCATCTAAGTATAGGTCCTCTTTAATAACTAGTTCAAAGCTAAAACGATATTAAACCCAAAAATAAACATTTATTATATTGCAGCTTACCAATTCTTACATGTATTTGCTACATTAGTTTTCTTTTTAGGCTTTCTATTTCATCTGGTGATCCTGCCAGTAAGTCTGTGGTTTTCCAACAGAACAAGCTGTCCTGCAGATGTAGCAGTTAGATGGTTTAGACAAACCATTTAACCAGGGGCGGACTGACAATTCATGGGGTCCCCGGAAAATAGGGGATCATGGGGCCCCTGTGTCCTTGCCCACACTCAAACCACACCCAAAAAAGCCTATGAAAGGTACCAGGGGCAGCTCATGGGGCCCCCTACTGACCCCGGGCCCTTGGTGGCGCTGCCCCCCTGAAAGATGCCGCCCTAGGCAAATGCCTTGTTTGCCTTTTGGTATATGCACTCCTGGCTGTGAATGTGTGTCTCTCTCTCTCTCTCTCTCTCTCTCGCCGAGGGGGGGGGGATTAGTAGAAGGCTTTCTCAGGGGGAGTGGGCAGAGGTGTTGTTGGTCAATGTTAGGCTCTTTCCGTGGGGAACGCACGATTTTCATGTTGCCTAGGGCAGCACAAAACCTAAATACACCACTGGGGACACTGCTGTATCTTTTTCCAGAAACCTGAAAGAAAAAACAAAGAAAAGAAAAAGTGGAAAAAAGAAGAATAAAAAAAGGAGGAGGGGAGGGTTGAAGGGGAGGATCGGGAAAGGTTAGGTGATGGCAAGGAGAGCATAAGGGGAAGGAGAAGAGCATGGTGTGTCTAATGTTTGGCTTTAATTTGTTAGTGTATCTAAATCTACTAGTCCATCTAATGCCCTCCTTCTCCCAGACTGACAATGCTGCTGCCCAAAGGTGGTCCCTGTGCTCCTTCATCCAGAGTGGGGGCCCTCTAATACTGGAGGTGTGTTACTGGCCAGATCAGCAAGGAAAAACAGAGGGAGAAAAGCCTAAAAAAACAAATGCAGCCACCCCATCTAATACTTGGTAAGCTGCAATATATTACATTTTTGGGCTGACTACCACTTTAGGTCTGACGGTGATACAGGTGATCACTCACCTTCCCTGTTTTTCAGAAGATCTGAAAAGTAACTGGCAGCAAATAGCGGGATATCCTTCGGCTGCTCCCTTAAGACCTCTCTGGTCAGTCCTTCCAGGAGATTGGCGAATCCTCGAGGGATGCGATAATTTGTGTTGGAAAAAGGAATGGCCATCTTCTGGGTGTTGTGGAGTATACTCCTGTAGACGTATACAAAACACAGAATACAATGGAAGGTACACTTTATTAAAGATGAAATTTAACCTGCTTATATTTTGCCTTTCCTGGCTCCTCCTCCATCCATCAACATGCTAATCATATGTATAGATACAAAAAACATTTTCAGTCCCAGTGATGGCATCACTGGGGCTCTGTGCTTCTCTATACAATGCAGGAAGATTATAGCTGGTGGAAGGGATAGGCAGGGTGCTGTACAAGCTTCTTGAAAACATCAGAGCACATGGCCTCATTCACCCAATCAAGACCTCTCAGTCCTTATGCAAGCAGTGGGCTGGCACTTGGGAGGGGTTATGCAAATGTCATGATGTAGGAGTGGGCATTAATAAGCAAACTGTATTTGCCTGCAGACCCCCATAGGTAACTTCCACATGGGATGTTGAACCTCCATGACTGAAAGTGAACTGAAATATTATTTATTTCAGGTACTTATATAGTGCTGTCAATTTACGCAGCATTTTACATATATATTGTACATTCACATCAGTCCCTAACCCTCAAGGGGCGTACAATCTAAGGTCCCTAACTCACATTCATACATACACATACTAGGGACAATTTTTAGACAGGAGCCAATTCACCTACCAGCATGTCTTTGGAGTGTGGGAGGAAACCGGAGAAAACCCACACAGGCACAGGGAAAACATGCAAACTCCAGGCAGGTGATGCGGTGGCTGGGATTCAAACCAATGACCCTAGTACTGCCAGGAGGAAGTGCTAACCATTTAGCCACTGTGCTGCTCATAAAAGGGGGGAGCTAGGAGCATTCCAGCTGAGGAGAAAAGTGCTAGATGATGCTGGACATCCGTCACCCAGGAAGGAACCAGCTTTGGTACGGGCGAGAACCTGTAGAACTCTCTACTGACTGAGATAAGACGGTTTACAATTTCACAAAGTGCAACATTAGGTCAACATCCAAACATGTGTACGTCTCAGGAAATCCAATCATTAGAGTCTTTAATCAGCTTTATTTATTTATTTTTATTTCTTAATTTAATTTAAAGTGTTACTAAACCCAGGACCCTGCATTCACTATATCTGGTCTCCCCGGACCCTGCATTCACTATATATGGTCTCCCCGGACCCAGCATTCACTATATCTGGTCTCCCCGGACCCTGCATTCACTATATATGGTCTCCTCGGACCCTGCATTCACTATATCTGGTCTCCCCGGACTCTGCATTCCCTATATCTGGTCTCCCCGGACCCTGCATTCACTATATCTGGTCTCCCAGGACCCTGCATTCACTATGTCTGGTCTCCCAGGACCCTGCATTCACTATATCTGGTCTCCCAGGATCCTGCATTCACTATATCTGGTCTCCACGTACCCTGCATTCACTATATATGGTCTCCTCGGACCCTGCATTCACTATATATGGTCTCCCAGAACCTTGCATTCACTATATCTGGTCTCCCCGGACCCTGCATTCACTATATATGGTCTCCCCGGACCCTGCATTCACTATATCTGGTCTCCCCGAACCCTGCATTACCTATATCTGGTCTCCACGGACCCTGCATTCATTATATCTGGTCTCTCCGGACCCTGCATTCACTATATCTGGTCTCCCCTGACCATGCATTCACTATATCTGGTCTCCCCGGACCCTGCATTCACTATATCTGGTCTCCCAGGACCCTGCATTCATTATATCTGGTCTCCCAGGACCCTGCATTCACTATATCTGGTCTCCCAGGATCCTGCATTCACTATATCTGGTCTCCACGTACCCTGCATTCACTATATCTGGTCTCCCCGGACCCTGCATTCACTATATCTGGTCTCCCAGGACCCTGCATTCACTATATCTGGTCTCCCTGGACCCTGCATTCACTATATCTGGTCTCCCAGGACCCTGCATTCACAATATCTGGTCTCCACGGACCCTGCATTCACTATATCTGGTCTCCACGGACCCTGCATTCACTATATCTGGTCTCCCAGGACCCTGCACTCACTATATCTGGTCTCCCCGGACCCCGCATTCACTATATCTGGTCTCCCTGGACCCCGAATTCACTATATCTGGTCTCCCTGGACCCCGCATTCACTATATCTGGTCTCCCAGGACCCTGCATTCACTACATCTGGTCTTCCAGGACCCTGCATTCACTATATCTGGTCTCCTTGGACTCTGCATTCACTACATCTGGTCTCCCCGGACCCTGCATTCACTATATCTGGTCTCCTTGGACTCTGCATTCACTACATCTGGTCTCCCCGGACCCTGCATTCACTATATCTGGTCTCCCGGACCCTGCATTCACTATATCTGGTCTCCCAGACCCTGCATTCACTATATCTGGTCTCCCCGGACCCTGCATTCACTACATCTGGTTTCCCAGGAACCTTCATTCACTATATCTGGTCTCCCCGAACCCTGCATTCACTATATCTGGTCTCCCCGGACCCTGCATTCACTATATCTGATCTCTCAGGACCCTGCATTCACTAGATCTGGTCTCCCTGGACCCTGCATTCACTAGATCTAGTTTCCCAGGAACCGTCATTCACTATATCTGGTCTCCCCAGACCCTGCATTCGCTATATCTGGTCTCCCAGGACCCTGCATTCACTATATCTGGTCTCCAAGGACCCTGCATTCACTATATCTGGTCTCCCAGGAACCTTCATTCACTATATCTGGTCTCCCTGGACCCTGCATTCACTATATCTGGTCTCCCAGGACCCTGCATTTACTGTATCTGGTCTCTCCGGACACTGCAGTCACTATATCTGGTCTCCCCAGACCCTGCATTCACTATATCTGGTCTCCCCGGACCCTGCATTCACTATATCTGGTCTCCCCGGACCCTGCATTCACTATACCTGGTCTCCCCGGACCCTGCATTCACTATATTTGGTCTCCCCACACCCTGCATTCACTATATCTGGTCTCCCCAGACCCTGCATTCACTATATCTGGTCTCCCAGGACCCTGCATTCACTATATCTGGTCTCCCAGGACCCTGCATTCCCTATATCTGGTATCCCACAATACACACAACATGGAAATAGAATTATTTTAGTAAATATAAACTGCTAAATAGCTTTTCTCATCAGCAGTTAGAGCAGTCTGGTGACTTCTATCAGTGTCCAGCAGAGCACTGGTTAAAGCTTGTAGGAGCAGTTTTCCTTCTGCTCTGACTGTCCTATGAGGCTGCATGACCCCTGATTTCTGTATGGACAGCGCTGATTGGCCCTGTGCTGATCACATGCACCCTCCCAAAGGGAAAAAAAAACTCTCTAGCAATTCACACTAAACTGAGCATGTGCAGAGTGACTCCTAGAGCTCTGTACTATCAGCAGATGAATTGGGAACATTAGAAGAAGGGGAGTATCAGAGAAGACAGGATCAAACAGCCTTTTTACACAATGCGGAGGATTAACCCCGTAGGTTCCACGGTGAGTATACCAAGCATGCTTTACTGCATATACAGACTGAATCTTTTGTGGGTTTAGCAACACTGTAAATAGACTTTTTCCATCTCTTTCAATCTTCAGATTTCAATTAAATATTACCTCATGAACATGCCATGAGGTTGCATGATCCCACACTTCCTGTTATAGGGTGACAACATCTGTCCCTGTCTCCCCAATGTGTTCCTGTGTTGTCACCCTGTCATATTGGTTATAGATGGAGACTACAAGAGGCAGATTTACTAAAACTCAGATTCTGGTGCAGCTGTGCATGGCAGCCAATCAGCTTCTAACTTCAGTTTGTTCAATTAAGCTTTGATAATAAAACCCGGAAGATGATTGGTTTCTATGCAGAGCTGCACCAGATCTTGCACTCTCCAATTTTATTAAATAACCCTACAAGTGTCCATTTCTACACACATTTCACAGACATGATCCCCTGTTGTCACCATCAGGAACCCTGCCCTGAGAAAGGCCATTGCTAAAGTGCATGCAGACAGGAAGTGATTGCAAAAAGGCTGCAGGAGATCTGCAGCGCTGAGAGGTAACAAAGGAGGAAGAAAACAGGGCGGAGCCATGCACAGTCATGCTAAATTCAAGTCAGTACAATTTTCAGACCGAAGCAGCACTTTGGCGTTTAGGCAAGGTGGGGGGGAGGTTGGGTTCTGGGGATGGTGTATCTAGCTAAGCTTCATCTTTCAACCTAAAAATGGGTGTAACATGAAACGCGGTCCAAAACATGGGCGTGGTCTTTCAATGTCGGGTCACATAAAATATCCATTGGCAGCCATTGTCAGATGACCTCTTAATGATCTCATTGGTTTTCTCCATTGCACAAACTTTCCACAATTGGTGGAATTTCAATGCAAAAACAGAATGTCCTTCAAACGTGCAGCCAGGGGGGCGGTAAAACTACAGTTACCACCCCTGATCTCCCACCTCAACAAGGGCATTCAGGGCTGTACCCATGCTGAGGCCACTGTGGTTTGCTTTGCGCAAAAATTAATCCCCGCTGACGCATTTGGCAGGCAGTCTCTTAAGAGAATGGGGCCATACCAAAACCACCCTGTAACCGCCTGCAATGCACGTGGGTTCGGCACGGTGGGCCAACATTTTCAGGGTTAAAACAGGCGGCTAAAGGCAACATATCAGTAATCCACCACCGATCACTTTTCAGAGGGGCAGCAAGGGCTAACACATGGGAATGAGTCTTATTAGTAAAATAATCTGTTACTTCTCAGCAAATCTAAACCCGCATTCACATTTTTTTATCATGCGCAAAATTGTGCAATTTCACATGTGATTACAATACACGCCAAAAATGCCTGTTGCGCTGTTGTTGCAGTCCATTGTCAATGGCACCTCAAAAAAAAAAGTTTGTCAAACATGGAAAACTGTCAGAAATATGCACAAGATACTTTGCCACATTTTGTTGCGCATAGGGCAGCCTATGCAGATGAATGAAGTGCCCTATGTGCGTGGCACAAAAAAACCCACATATGCGCAGTGCGATTTTACATGCGTTTACGCAAAGCTTACATAAATGCGGGCTAAACTCTCTGTCTGTTGTATGTTGTTGTTGCTGTTAATGTTATTGCTATGCATCTCTATGTACCTGTCGTGGGAAATGTTATCTCATCTGACTGATCGCTCAGCCTTGTTTACATTGTACAGCGCTACAGAGGATGTTGGCGCTATACAGAAAATATATAGAACAGACACCCAATAATCTGTGCACTGGAGAGAAGGAAGGTAAAGGAAAGGGCGGCTGTTGGTGATCACAATGGACTGAACTACATTTAGTATCTGCTCAAGGAAAACTGACAGCTGCAATCCTATTGGTTACCGAGGGAAGTACAAATATCCTCCTCCAATGATATACTGTATATGTCTGCTATAGAGAATAGGTGCAGGAACTGTCCCCCTTGAGTCAGCGTTTATCTCCACTACCTACCCACCTCCTAGCACCACCCCCTCGTTCTACCCCCTACCCACCTCCTAGCACCACCCCCTGGTTCTACCCCCTACCCACCTCCCAGCACCACCCCTTCCCTTGGTTCTACCCCCTACCCACCTCCCAGCACCACCCCTTGGTTCTACCCCCTACCCTCCTCCCAGCATCATCCCTTGGTTCTACCCCCTACCCACCTCCCAGTACCACGCCTTGGTTCTACCCCCTACCCACCTCCCAGCACCACGCCTTGGTTCTACCCCCTACCCACCTCCCAGTACCACGCCTTGGTTCTACCCCCTACCCACCTCCCAGCACCACCCCTTGGTTCTACCCCCTACCCACCTCCCAGTACCACCCTTTGGTTCTACCACCTACCCAGCTCCCAGTACCACCCCTTGGTTCTACCCCCTACCAACCTCCCAGCACCATCCCTTGGTTCTACCCCCTACTCACCTCCTAGCACCATCCTTTGGTTCTACCCCCTACACACCTCCTAGCACCACCCCCTGGTTCTACCCCCTACCCACCTCCTAGCACCACCCCCTGGTTCTACACCCTACCCACCTCCTAGCACCACTCCTTGGTTCTACCCCCTACCCACCTCCCAGCACCATCCCTTGGTTCTACCCCCTACCCACCTCCCAGCACCACCCCTTGGTTCTAACCCCTACCCACCTCCTAGCACCACCCCTTGGTTCTACCACCTACCCACCTCCACCCCTTGGTTCTACCCCCTACCCACCTCCTAGCACCATCCCTTGGTTCTACCCCCTACCCACCTCCCTGTACCACCCCTTGGTTCTACCCCTTACCCACCTCCCAGTACCACCCCTTGATTCTACCCTCTACCCACCTCCCTGTACCATCCCTTGGTTCTACCCCCTACCCTCCTCCCAGTACCACTCCTTGGTTCTACCCCCTACCCACCTCCCAGCACCACCCTTCGGTTCTACCACCTACCCATCTCCCTGTACCATCCCTTGGTTCTACCCCCTACCCACCTCCCAGCACCATCCCTTGGTTCTACCCCCTACCCACCTCCCAGCACCACCCCTTTTAAGTAGTTTCTATGCAATTTGTTAAGGATAACAAGAAAAGCAGTAAAATAGAGCAACAATAGACCCCCTCAGCAACAACAGACCCTTCAACAACAATAGATCCCACACACAAATAAACCTCCCCAGCATCAATGGACCTCCCACAATAAAATACCACCCCAGCCAAAATAGATCCACCCCAGCCAAAATAAACCCCCAGCAGCACAACAGATCTCCCAGCAGCTAGAATTAATAGACCCTCCAGTAGCCAGCATCAATAGATCTCTCCCTCAAACGTTGATCCCTCCTAGCAACAATTGACCCCCCCAGCAACAATAGACCTTCCCAGAAACAATAGACCCCACACAAACATAGATTTCCCCTCCAGCAACAATAGATCCCCCAGCAGCAGTAGACCCTCCAGCACACCTCAGCAACCCTTGACATTACATACATTCAGTGCTGGAGGTGCCGAAATGCTCCAGCACTGCATTCCCACTGAAGAAAATCCCTGTGTCTGCTGCACATAATAAGATACATAAATAAAGGGAATGTGTCACACTTAGTCACATGGCAGTCCTCTGATTGGATAAAATAACTCCTCCTGTATCCGGATTACTGTTACAATGTAATATTACATTTATTAAAAGTTCAATCTGCTTATATGTTGCCCCCCTCCCCCCATCCCATCAACATACTAATGATATTTGTAAATAAAACCTTTCCACTTTCTTTTTCTACCTTATTTTAGTCCCAGTGATGTCATCACCAGGTCTCTGTGCTTCTCTATGCTATGCAGACCGATCAAGGCTGGTGGGAGGGGCCAGGAGGATGCCGTACATACTTTCCTGAACACATCACAGCACGCTGCCTCAGTACTCCTCTCAGAGCCCTCAGACCTGATCCAAGCAGTGGGCTGGCTCTTGGGAGGAGTTATTTAAATATCAAAATGCCTTGATGGGTGGTGTCAATCTGGAGGAGTGGGCGGGTTGTATTTGCATGCAGATCACCCTAGGTCAGGGGTGGGCAACTGTGGCCCTCCAGCTGTTGTAGAACTACAAGTCCCATGTGGCATTGCAAAACTGACAGTTAAAAGCATGACTCCCAAAGGCTGAGGGATGATGGGACTTGTAGTTCACCAACAGCTGGACAGCCACAGTGGCCCACCCCTGCCCTAGGTAGCCAAGGAATAAAAGGGGTGGGTCTGGGACAGTCAAGCTGGGGAGGATAGGGCTAGATGATGCTGGACACGCACCATGTAGTAAATGAAGTGGGCTTCATCTGATTTGCTGCAGCTTCTAATGCACACTGTGAGAAGCTCACAGTGTGCAGTGAAATCAGAGTAAGCAATTTCAGTCCAGGAGGGGAGTCTGAACAAGTGTGCAAGCCTGAAGGGAAGGCTGGAAGGCAGATTTAATTAGTCAAATGCACCTATTGAGTCAGGGATGTAGATGACAGGTGCCAAAGCTGCTGATTTTCCACTGCTGATGGTTCAGCAATGTTAGTATGAGTTTGAATTATTTTTTTTAAAAACATTTTCTGCCTTGGATTCTAATGCTATACAACTTGTGTGTTTGGCTGCAGAGAAAACAACAAACATATTGCAATGTTCCCCATGTGAACTATACAAGGCCGATCACTGTATCTCCACTCGGGAGCTCTTCCACTGCGGATATCCATGTAAAGGAGCCAAAATCGGTTATACAGTGCCCTCTACTGGCACAATGTGTACTACATGTTCCCATGTACCAGCACACCAGCCCATCATGAGATTATCATGTGAAAGTTGTACAGTGTGTGGTGTGATCTTTCCACCAGAGGTGAAGGGACATTCTGACCTTGTCTAATGGAATCTGTGCAGTACGAGTTGAGAAATGTGAACTGCAATCTCAGCAGTGAACTTGTGTCTTCGTTTTGTGACCATAAAACACATTTCAATGGCTGAATTTACAGTTAGGTCCATATATATTTGGACACAGGCACAATTTTAGATTTTTCAGATATTTACCAAAACATATTCAAGCTCTAGTTCTATAATGGATATGGGCTGAAAGTGCACACTCTCAGGTCTAATTTGAGGGTATGTACATCCAAATTGGAGGAAGAGCTTAGGAATTACAGCTCTTAAGAGTAGCCCCCCCCCCTTTTTTCAAGGGACCAAACGTAATTGGACAATTGAATATAATCATAAATAAAATGTTGATTTTTAATATTTTGTTGAGAATCCTTTACTGGCAATGACTGCCTGAAGTCTGGAACCCATTTGGGTTGAGATCAGGTGATTTACTTGGCCATTTCAAAATATTCCACTTCTTTTCCTTCAAAATCTCCTGGGTTGCTTTTGCAGTGTGTTTTGGATCATTGTCCATCTGTACTGTGAAGCGCCGTCCAATCATCTTTGCTGCATTTGGCTGAATCTGGGCTGGCAGTATATCTGTAAACACTGCTTCTGTCTTCTGTCACATCATCAATAAACACCAATGACCCAGAGCCACTGGAAGCTATGCATGCCCATGCCATCACACTGCCTCCACCATGTTTTACAGATGACGCTGTGTGCTTTGGATCATGAGCTGTTCCAAGCCTTCTCCACACTTTTTTCTTCCCGTCATTCTGGTACAGATTAATCTCAGTTTCATCCGTCCAAAGAATGCTTTTCCAGAACTGGTCTGGCATTTTTAGATTTTTTTTGGCAAAGTCTAATCTGGCTTTTCTATTCTTCAGGCTTATGAATGGTTTGCACCTTGTGGTGAACCCTCTGTATTTGCTCTCGTGAAGTCTTCTCTTGATTGTAGACTTTGACAATGATACGCCGACCTCCTGGAGAGTGTCCTTCACTTGTCTGGATGTTGTAAATGGGTTTTTCTTTACCATAGAGAGGATCCTGCAATCATCCACCACTGTTGTCTTCCATGGAAGTCCATGCCATTTTTATGTTGCTGAGCTCACCAGTGCGTTCTTTGTTCCTCAGAATGTACCAGACTGTTGATTTGGCCACTCCTAATGTTCCTGCTCTCTCTGATGGATGTGTTTAGTTTTTGAAGCCTTACAATGGCCTGTTTCACATGCATGGACAGTTCCTTTGAACAAATGATGTAGGTTCACAGCAATAGATTCCAACTGCAAATACCACACTTAGAATCAACTCCAGACCTTTTACCTGCTTAATTGATGAAGAAATAACGAAGGAGTAGCCCATACCTGGTCATGAAACAGCTTCAATTGTCCAATTACTTTTGGTCCCTTGAAAAAGGGGGGATGGCTACTCTTAAGAGCTGGAATTCCTAAACCCTTCCTCCAATTTGGATGTACATACCCTCATATAAACCTGGGAGTGTGCACTTTCAGCCCACATCCAGTATATAACTATAGCTTGAATATGTTTTGGTAAATACCTGAAAAAAACTAAAATTGTGCCTGTGTCCAAATATATATGGACCTAACTGTAAATGTCAAATGACCAGGACACTTGTCCAGGACCAGGATCTTGTGGTGTAGGTAGGACAGAACAACAAGCAGACACCGATCTGCTATCACATTTTTTAAGCTGAAGCGTGATAAATGCTTATAATGCCTTCCCTTGTCCCCATCCACTTCAACATGCAACTAACATTTTTCAATCAGACCATTTGGTTTTCAAGAAATATCTCCTCTGAGATTGGGTCTTTGCTCCGTGGTAAGGGAGGGGCCAGCAGGCTACTGTAAATGTCACAGCACCCTGCCTTGAGCTTTATATGAAAGAACACATCCCCGACACCCCTTTAGACAAGCATTCTCCTCCCTGCTGGCCGCTGAGTGCTGCAGAAGTTTTTTACCTTCTTGTATTCTATGCATGAAGGTAAGAAAAATCTTGTGTGTGCAGCAGTGCCCCCAGCCCCCTCAATACTTACCTAAGCTTCATCTCAATCCAGCAATGTGAACGACAGCTTCGGCTGTCACGGGTCTCTGCCTCCTTTTTGGCTGAGACAGCAAGTGGGAGCCATTGGCTCCCACTGCTGTCAATCACAGCCAATCGGAAAAAAAGGGGGGCCAAGCTGCGGCTCCGTGTGTGAATGGACACACGGAGCAGCGGGTGCCCCCATAGCAAGCTGCTTGCTGTGGGGGCACCCGTCAGACAGGAGGAGCCAGGACAGCCTGTGGGGGACCGGAGAAGAGGAGGATCCAGGCTGCTGTGTGCAAAACCACTGCACACAGCAGGTAAGTATAGACATGTTTGTTATTTATATAAAAAAAAAACATGAACCTTTAGAATCACTTTAAGCAGAGCAATCTGCTGATCAGATCTAATAGAATGTAATCAAGAAGCTGATCAGCTGATTGCACCGCTAAAGTCAGCAGTCCTCAGTGACCAGCAAGGAGGAGCATGCACATCTAAAGAGATGTCATCGATGTGTCCTATCACATAATGCTTGAGGAACAGTAGTGCAGTGACTGAGTCCAGCCCTAAAGGTCACACCTACACGCAACAAAGAGAACAAATGATCGATGGCCAGTAGCCAATAGCTGTGAGAGGAGGGCCAGTGACAGTACTGATCAAGAGGAGAGAGGACTGATGATGGAGTCATTCCATCATTGCTGCAGCTTCAATACGTTATAGGGTTGTGGAGATACAAGTTTCCAGGGAATTGAGAGAAATCAACTTCAACACAGGAGAGGCCTGGCTACAAGGAAGGGAAGGCTTCAGGCGTTCAGCTTTAAAAATCTGAAATCACTCCGCTTCGCCCAATAAAATACCTGTAAATAGATGCATGTATATCCTATATATGGATGTCCTATAAATCACCTAATTCCCTCCCCCTCCTGTCCATCGGCCACTCCCACTGCAAGCCTTTTTTCAACTTTCATCTGATGTGTAAGAGCCCAATATCACATCCATTAGTAAAAATACAAAAATAAAACACCGCCCATACCGGAACACAGTGATATACAAATAGCAGCCATCTTCTGTTGTCACCATCTCCAGCCCCCATCCTCCGTCTGATAACCCTTTAGTAGGGTTGCAATGATACTGGCTTTTTTCATCACAAAACATGAGTAACGATACTCAAGTGAGGCTCAGTACTTACCGATACTCGATTGGGGCTCAGTACTTACCGATACTCGAGTGGGGCTCAGTACTTACCGATACTTGAGTGGGGCTCAGTACTTACCGATACTCGAGTGGGGCTCAGTACTTACCGATACTCGAGTGGGGCTCAGTACTTACCGATTCTCGAGTGGGGCTCAGTACTTACCGATACTTGATTGGGGCTCAGTACTTACCGATTCTCGAGTGGGGCTCAGTACTTACCGATTCTCGAGTGGGGCTCAGTACTTACCGATACTTGAGTGGGGCTCAGTACTTACCGATACTTGAGTGGGGCTCAGTACTTATCGATACTCGAGTGGGGCTCAGTACTTACCGATACTCAATTGGGGCTCAGTACTTACCGATACTCGAGTGGGGCCCAGTACTTACCGATTCTCGATTGGGGCTCAGTACTTACCGATGCTCGATTGGGGCTCAGTACTTGCCGATACCGATTACCGATACTTTTCCAGTGCGATTTGAGCCTATACAAAATGAATAGCTCAAATCACGCTGCAAATCACACTGCAAATGGCACCTCACCCACATGTGATTCGGATTGGAATCCCACAGCATTCCTGTTCCAATCACATGCGATTCTTTGCAGTGCGATTCGAGCCCATTCATTGGCTCATGTCACACCACAAAGGTATCGGTTTCAGATATCGGAGAGTACAAGTACTGGTGCAAATGTTTAGTACCACAATCAGTATCAGTGCAACCCTACTCTTACCCCCTTGCTTGCCGGGCACTTTCACCCCCTTCCTGTCCAGGCCAGTTTTTAGCTTTCAGTGCTGTCGCACTTTGAATGACTATTGCGCGGTCATGCAACACAGTACCCATATGAAATTTTTATCATTTTTTTGAAGACCTATAGAACTTTCTTTTGGTGGTATTTAATAACCTCTGGGATTTTTATTTTTTTGCGGTGCAATTTCCATTATATTCTATGCATATGAAATTGCAACAAAACTGCAGAAAAAGTCATGCAACCACTTTAGCAATCGCACTGCAGCAAATTGCAAATGTTAAGACGCTGACATTCACATTCATTAGATGCGATTTCAATTCCCAAATCGCACCGGTATGACGGGGCACTAAAACTAAAACAATTCAGACTAAAACGTGACTGAAACTAAACGGCATTTTAATAAAAAAACTATGACAAAAACTAAATCAGAATTAGCTGTCAAACTGAACACTGCTGCCAATCTGTAGCTATATAAAAGTATAATACTGACATGACATATAGATTGTATTTCTTTGGCTCTGTTCTATAGATATAATAGATGACAATATAAACATGAAATATTATATGTGCAAATCTAGGTCAGCATAACTCTAACAATATATAAAACTAGAATAATGAGAGAACACATGAAGCTCCAACCTCCTCCTGATTCCTGGGCCGCTTCCTTGTTACTCTGCCTCTCCATGGCAACCAGGAGAGTCATGTGAGTTGCTCAGGGAAAGGGGCGGGGCTCTGGCTCAACACATAGAGGCGGCCCCACCTCACCGCCTTCATTGTTCTCATTGTGTTTTCTCTGCATTGTTCTTGAGGTGATCTTAGCCCTATTAGTGCATTTGTGACAGAAACAATTGAGTACTGTCCGTGATACTTTTTTTTATTTGCACTAACATACAATTTTGAGGACAAGCTTTTGGGGAATGTCCCCTTCTTCAAGGTCCAAGTGAGTACTGCTACCTGGAGATTGAAGAAGGGGACATTCCCCGAAAGCTTGTCCTCAAAATTGTATGATAGTGCAAATAAAAAAAGTATCACGGACAGTACTCAATTGTTTCTCTACATTGTTCATAAGAGCGGACAGAGAGGAGTGGTGCTATACACTGTGCATGTGAGAATCACATCCGGCATACAGGACCCGACACCTGCTACTGTGCACAGTCCATATATACAGAATGAGACATATAAACATCATGACACCCTTAAAAATCACCAAAACCACCTTCATTTCACCTTCCCCTAATGGCTAAATTTTAATATCATGACACATGTCGGAGGTTATCATTGCTGGTACTGACAATGCTGGGGGTTATCATTGCTGGTACTGACAATGCTGGGGGTTATTGCTAGTACTGACAATGCTGGGGGTTATTATTGCTGGTACTGTCAATGCTGGGGGTTATTGATGGTACTGACAATGCTGGGGGTTATCATTGCTGGTACTGACAATGCTGGGGGTTATTGCTGGTACTGACAATGCTGGGGGTTATTGCTGGTACCAACAATACTGGTGGTTATTGCTGGTACTGACAATACTGGGGGTTATTGATGGTACTGACAATGCTGGGGGTTATTATTGCTGGTACTGTCAATGCTGGGGGTTATTGATGGTACTGACAATGCTGGGGGTTATTATTGCTGGTACTGTCAATGCTGGGGGTTATTGATGGTACTGACAATGCTGGGGGTTATCATTGCTGGTACTGACAATGCTGGGGGTTATTGCTGGTACTGACAATACTGGTGGTTATTGCTGGTACTGACAATACTGGGGGTTATTGCTGGTACTGACAATGCTGGGGGTTATTGCTGGTACTGAAAATGCTGGGGGTTATTGATGGTACTGACAATGCTGGGGGTTATCATTGCTGGTGCTGACAATGCTGGGGGTTATTGCTGGTACTGACAATGCTGGGGGTTATTGCTGGTACCGACAATGCTGGGGGTTATTGATGGTACTGACAATGCTGTGGGTTATTGCTGGTACTGACAATGCTGTGGGTTATTGCTGGTACTGACAATGCTGTGGGTTATTGCTGGTACCGACAATGCTGTGGGTTATTGCTGGTACTGACAATGCTGTGGGTTATTGATGGTACTGACAATGCTGGGGGTTATTGATGGTACTGACAATGCTGTGGGTTATTGCTGGTACTGACAATGCTGTGGGTTATTGCTGGTACCGACAATGCTGTGGGTTATTGCTGGTACCGACAATGCTGTGGGTTATTGCTGGTACCGACAATGCTGGGGGTTATTGATGGTACTGACAATGCTGGGGGTTATTGCTGGTACTGACAATGGTGGGGGTTATTGCTGGTACTGACAATGCTGGGGGTTATTGATGGTACTGACAATGCTGGGGGTTATTGCTGGTACTGACAATGGTGGGGGTTATTGCTGGTACTGACAATGCTGGGGGTTATCCTTTCTCAGTCATCAAAATGGCCAAATGTCACAATCGTCGCTGGCCCTGTCACATGCTGGGGTTGTCAATGCTGACACTGACACACGGATAGGGTTTTATGCTGCTAGTACTGACAATGTAGGAAAGAAAGAAAGAAAGAAAGAAAGAAAGAAAGATGTGACAGGGCCAGCGACGATTGTGACATTTGGCCATTTTGATGAAAGAAAGAAAGAAAGAAAGAAAGAAAGAAAAAGAAAGAAAGAAAGAAAGAGAAAGAAAGAAGGAAAAATAAAGAAAGAAGGAGAGAAGGAAAGAAAGGGAGAGAGAGAAAGAAAGAAAGAAAGAAAGAAAGAAAGAAAGAAAGAAAGAAAGAAAGAAAGAAAATAGAGAAAGAAAGAAAGAGAGAGAGAGAAGAAAAAAGAGAAGGAAAGAGAGAAGGAAAGATAAAGAAAGAAGGAGAGAAGGAAAGAAAGGGAGTGAAGGAAAGAAAGAAAGAAAGAAAAAAGAGAAAGAAAGAAAGAGAGAGAGAGAAGAAAAAAGAGAAGGAAAGAGAGAAGGAAAGATAAAGAAAGAAGGAGAGAAGGAAAGAAAGGGAGTGAAGGAAAGAAAGAAGGAGAGAAGGAAAGAAAGAAAGAGAGAAGGAAAGAAGGAGAGAAGGAAAGAAAGGGAGAGAAGGAAAGAAAGAAAGACAAAGAAAGATCGCTCATATCGGTGTGGTTCCGACTTGGCCGGATCCGCAACAATTTCTAAAGAAGCGCATGCACTACTTTTGTTGCGATTTGCATAGACATCTGTGTCAGATGTCTTGCAAATCGCACCTCAAATCGGCAGGTCATCCGACTTTGAAATCGTACTACTTCACTGTAAGTCGCACGATTTCAGAGTTGGGTTTGGTGTGACCGGGGATATTGACGTGGTTCACACTGATGCGATGCGGAATTTGCAGCATTTTCAGTGTGAATTCCGCACCGCATCAGAATCGCACCCCGTTCATGCAAACCGCTGCGGGTGTGTATGTTAACAACACCCCAAAAGCGGTCCACAAAACGCGGTGCGATGTGCAGAATCGGATCGCATAGGTGTGAATACCCATGCCATCTGATTCTAGTGGGGACCAAAAAAAGGGTCCTGCGCATTTTTGGTGCGGGCGCGGTGCGATTAGAGCCATACAAAATGTGTGGCTTCAATTGCACCGCAGACAAATTGCATGCGATTTATTTATTTCAGGTACTTATATAGCACCGTCAATTTGCGCAGCACTTTACATATATATTGTACATTCACATCAGTCCCTAACCCTCAAGGGGTGTACAATCTAAGGTCCCTAACTCACATTCATACATACACATATCAAGGCAAATTTAGACAGGAGCCAATTAACCTACCAGCATGTCTTTAGAGTGTGGGAGGAAACCGGAGTACCTGGAGGAAATCCACACAGGCACAGGGAGAACATGCAAACTCCAGGCAGGTGGTGCCGTGGCTGGGATTTGAACCAACGACCCTAGTACTGCCAGGCAGAAGTGCTAACCATTTAGCCACTGTGCTGCCCCACAGAATTTGCACAGGAATGCGGTGCGCTTCCTGTGCGAATCACATACGATATACCGCACCACATGTATGTGAACCCAGGCTAAAGCTGGCCATACACTGTACAATTTTCTGTACAATTTCCTTTAGATTTACCTTCAACTATGTAGTGCGAGGACCTGCCTATTTGGATACATTTGAAAGTGTTAGGTTTGACCTCCTATTATATGATTTTTGGTAAATCTAAAGCAAAATTCTCAAGAAAATTGTATAATGTATGGCCAGCCTTAGTTTCAGGTTCCTGGGTGATTAGAGACCTCCTGTGCAGCTTCCATCAACCCCCTGCACTCGGTGCACAGCGTGTCCTGACATGGGGAGGAGGCAAGTCAGCTGACAGCATAATAAGGAAGTGTGGCCAGGGAGAGCAGAGGAGAAGTTGCTGTGTGCACATTCAGCAGGTTCACAGTGTTGTTTGTAGGAAGAGTTCACTTTCCGTCTCATTTTAGGCAGTGGAAGGAGCCCTCCAGCCTCGGTCGCTGTATGAAGCTGAGTTTCCCGGTGGTGGACCATGGCTGCTGACATGAAGACTTTGGTGTCACTCCTGCTGCTGGGACTGTCGCTTGTCACGAGGGCAGGTACTGATCCTCTATCGCTCTGTATACATTGCATAGGTTCATTCTCAGCTATTGCTTAGCACAGTGCTGCTCAACTTTCTTGATATAGGGGGGCCTCAAGTATGGCCCCCCGACATCACCAAAGGGGCGCACATATTCAGTAAATGCTACAGGAAGCGATCAGAAACCGCAGACCTGCTGCAGGGGACGGCCAGAGATCAGACACATCACATGAGACTGTTAGGGATTACTGCTCTTAGGCTCTGTCCACACCAATGCGTTTTTTGTAGTACTTTTTGCAGAAACGCACTACAATCCATTTAAAATGGTTTCCTATGGGGCTTGTTCACATTTATTTCAGGTACTTCTATAGCGCCGTCAATTTACGCAGCGCTTTACATATATATTGTACATTCACATCAGTCCCTAACCCTCAAGGGGTGTACAATCTAAGGTCCCTAATTCATTCATACATACACATACTAGGGACAATTTTACACAGGAGCCAATTCACCTACCAGCATGTCTTTGGAGTGTGGGAGGAAACCGGAATACCCGGAGGAAACCCACGCAGGCACAGGGAGAACATGCAAACTCCAGGCAGGTGGTGCCGTGTATAATCTATTGTTAAAAGAAAAGAACAATTTTCCTTTTTTTTTTTTTTTTTTTTTTTTTTTTTTTTTTTTTCTTTTTTAGTAAATGGTTCTCTTTTTTTTTTTTTTTTTTTTTACAATATTAACATGAATTTTATTATTTGATATGAACTTTTATACTCGCTTTACTTGGGTTGAACCCCCAAAATGCGTTGGCTTGTTTCTCGTCAATTATTTCCACTCTGGACTCTGTGAACATTGGTGTGACGCCCTTAATATTCTTCATATAGTTGAGCAATATAAACCTGACAGAGGATCTAACCCTTCCTTTCTCTAGCTAAGGGCATTTTTGGCCTTACATACACTTTAAATAACATTCAATGTCATAACATTGCGGTTGAAATATCGGCTTGCAGAGGCCTGTACCATAATGATTCCACCCACACAGGGAGAACATGCAAACTCCAGGCAGGAGGAGCTGTGGCTGGGATTTGAACCAACAATCCTAGTACAGGCGGCAGTGCTAACCATTTAGCCACTGTGTTGCCCATCTAGGCTTTTTTGAGCTGTTGTTCTTGGAAAGGGTCAGGGACTTTTTTAAAAGCAAAAAACAGTGTCTTCACTATAATGGAGTTCAATGGAGAATCTGCTGAAATGCATGGTAGTGTGTTTTTTACCATGTTTTTTTGCATTTTTTTTTTTTTTTATGCCCAGCAAAAAAAAAAAAATAAAAATAAAATAAAATATATATATATATAGAAAAACGGACAAACTGCATAGGTGTGAACGGAGCCTTACTGTCCCTTTATAATTTCTTTCCATAAGATTCATTATATATAGTGAGAGGGAGAAAACAAGAAAGGAGATGGACAGAGCAGGAAAAAGTAACTAGAAACCAATCTAAGTCTGGGTTCACACGTGTGGTATATCGCATGTGATTCTCGCAGAAACCGCACCGCATTCCTGTGCAAATCCCATGCGAATTGTGTGCGGTGTGATTGGAGCCGTACATTTTGTATGGCTCCAATCGCACTGCATCCGCACCAAAAAGGTGCAGGACCCTTTTTTTGGTCCGCACTAGAATCATATTGCATGGGTATTCACACCTATGCGATCCAATTCTGCACATCGTTTTGCCGAGTGTAGACACCCGCAGCGGTTTGCATGAATGGGGTGCGATTCTGATGCGGTGCGGCGTTTGCACAGAAAATGCAGCAAATTCCGCATCAGTGTGAACCAGGGCTAAAGGCTGATTTTTGACAGGTGAAAGTCGGCGCTTCTCACTGGTGAGCATGTACACAGTGTGTGCGACCAGCCACTGCCGCAACCTGTACAAATTAATGACTGGCAATGATGCTGTTCCTATATAATTAGGGAATCTGAGTGGGTGCAGACAGTTTGCACAGCTGGTCAGCAGTTTGTGTCCAAAGCACAGAGCGCTGCTGCATCCAGAGGTGGCTCTTGGAGCCCTTTCACACCAAACACCGTTGAATGCAGTTGGCTGCATTTTGAACTGCACTCCAACTACATAGACAGTCCAAAATCCAAGCAATCCTATGGGCATAGTTCATGTCGTTGCAGTGCAGAAAAGTACAGCATGCTGCATTTTTCCGCACTACAAAAATGCATGCAAACTCACTGCAACGCATCACAGTGCACATAAAAGCCCAAGGAAAGAAGAGAGTGGCCTCGCAGGACAAAAGCATGCGTCAACTGCATGCAAATGCAGGGCCAGCACTACCACTAGGCAGCTGCCTAGGGTGCAACCTCAGCCGCTGGCCTCCCTACTCTCCACTATAGCCTGAGGAGGGGGGGATATCTGTGCTGGGAAAGGTATTGAGGGGGATGCTAGGAGATGGAATAGAAGGATGCTAGGAGTAGGAGGGGGAATATGTGCTACAAAAGGGGGGGAGGGGGATTTGGGTATGGTGGGAGGATTTTATGCTGGGAAGGGTAATTTGGAAGGGTTTTAACCGGAGGCGGGATTTGGGGAATTTGTCCTAGGTGGGGAGGGGTTTGAAGGAAGAGAATTGATGCTGGGAGGAGGGGGTGGGGGATTGAGGGGGAATTTGTGTGTTAGAAGAGGGAATTGGGGGGGGGGGGTATTTGTGTTAGAAGAGGGGATTTGTGCTGCGAGGGGGAGGGGGGTTTGTGCTAGGAGAATGGATTTGTTGGGGAATTTGTGCTAGGAGAGGGGATTTGGGGGGGGGGGGGGGATACTAGGAGGGGTATTGGGAGGGCATTTGTGCTTGGAGAGGGGATGAGGAGTTGTGCTAGGATTGGGGGGAGTTGTCAGGGGGGGGGGATTTGTTGGGGAGTCTGTGCTAGGAGAGGGGATTTGATGGGGGATTTGTGCCAGGGAGGGTGGATTTGATGGGGGAGAAAGAATTTGTGCTGGGAAGGGTAATTTGGAGGGCTTGTGCCAGGAGGTGGGACTTGGGGGAGAGGATTTGTGCTAGGGTGGAAAATTTGAAGGGGAAAGAGGATGTGTGCTAGGAGGGGTGAAATAGAACTATAGGCGAAAGGTGTGTGGGGTTTTTTGTTTTGTTTTTTTTTCTTTTTGGGGGAGGGTGGTGATGCAAGTAGCTGATCTTCCCCAGGGTGCAAAGTAGTCTTGCACAGGCCCGGTCTGCAAGGGCCTCCAGGGCGGCACAGTAAGTGTCAAAGAGCTGCAGGTGTGGCACCAGGAACTTGGCAGGTCGCTGTGTTGCGGGACTGTTGGAGTAAGAACACAATGGCAATCTTTAGGAACTGACAAGCACAACTAAAATCGCTAGTAATTCATCACTGCAAGTTTTATGATTGATCCCTACCCGGATCCAGCAGACAGCAGCCTGTAGTGTGAGTTACACAAGTAGTGCATGAATCGCACAGCATTGCGCAGTGCCCCAAACGAATTGCAACTACATGCAGCTTGTGGAACTCGCACTGTAGGGAGGCAAGTTTTTCATGTTTGATTTGTTTTTAGTTTCTGGTTCCCCACCTTCGACATGGGGTTGGTATGCAGTTGTTTGTCACTTATTGTGCAGGCCCTGGGGCCCCAGCAGACAATAGTCTGTTTTTGGTGCTTTCACAAGCCAGTAAAAAAAAAAAAAAATTCTTTAGACTTCCTGGTGCGGTTTCTCTCACATGATCTTTATTTTTTTTGTGTTCATCCTTTTTCTCTTCTCTGACTGTCACCTGTCGCCGGACCGCAGCCTCTGACCGCTTTCTGTACTTTTTACTTAACACTCAGTGTAGCCTCTTTGGTGATGTCCCGGGCCGCCCTTGAGGTTCCCTATATCAAGTAATGTAACCACCACTTCTCACAGCGATCACTAATGAATTATAGGCTAGAAACTATCGCTATTTGCTCCCAAATTATGGCCGCACATGACAACCGTTACTCAATATAGACTTTTTTTTTTTTTCTTTCATAGGCTTTTTTGAGTTTGGGCAAGGACACAGTGGCCCCATGATCCCCTATTGCCCAGGGGGCCCCATGAGTTGTCAGTCCACCCCTGCGTCTGACTGTAATAATGTCCCGTGTGTGTGTGTGTGTGTGTGTGTGTGTATATTTATTTATTTTCCACTTTCTTTGAAAACAATTGAATTGTAAAAACAAAATTGTCACACCTAGCAAATGAAAGTCTTTCAACGCATAAAAAGCATGATCACAAAAGCAGTCTTTACTTTGACAAATGGACATAGACATAGAAGCATCTAAATGTAAATATCGGAGGGACTCTCTTCCTTTCCAATAATCATCCTGGCCAGCAATAAAGAGCATTCTGGAGTAACAGAAGTTTGGGGATTTCATCCAGAGTCCAGGAAATTTAGTGTGCTGGAGGCTGTTCTTTTTGGAAATCTGCAATCTGCAGGAGAAAAAAGACAGAGCTGTGGGGTATCTGTAGATCATTCTCCAGAATCACTTATTGTCTGGTAAATCTTCGTGTGTATAATACTGCAGCTAATCAATGTTGGGGGGAAAAAAAGGAATGGTTAACCCCAATGATCTGCAGTAATTCGCCCGCGTTTGGTTTGCTGGGGTGTCACTCATTTTGCCTTCTCGAAAATGGGTTAGGAGCATGTGGTGTAAATTTTTGTGTTGTGTTTTGTTTTGTTTTTTTTTTGGTGGGGGGGGGTTGTGCATTGACAGCTAATTTTAAAATAAATGGGCTGCATTAATGCAAAGCACAAAGTAATTTTGCATGTGTTACCCTAATCCACAAATGTGAACCTGACTTTCGAATTAGAATGTTTAGGAACTGTCATGCTAGGATAAGATCCTTTAACACCCAAGGCAAAAAAAAGCCAAAGTGCTCCTCCTCCCCCTATGAGCTGTGAACTAACTCAGCAGGTTAGGTTGCTGATTCTGACCTTTTAGCTGGCCTCTTCTGCCTACCCTAAGCTGGGCCAGGCCAAGGGGTAATAATGATCAGACATTGAAAGATGCCAACTCTCAGAGGAGATCTTTAAAATTGGATGTGTATGTGTGGCCAGCAAAGATGCAGACTAATGATCTGTGACACCCTAGTGCACGGGGAGAGCCCGTTCATTTTTATTTACAGATAGGTGGGACCCAGGGCTTGGCCAAGGGGTAGGCAGAGTAGATGGTTCCAATGGGCAATTCAGCGGTGGAGGGGCAGGACATGCAACCTATGCCCTTTGATGTAGTTCAAAGCTCATGGGGGAGGGATGCCCTTTGATCTTTTGGCTTTGGATGCTAAAGTACCTTGTCTCAGCTTTGTACAAGCATGCTTGACTTCGTTGTGGTTTTTTTTTTTTTTTTTTTTTGCCACCACAGCACATGAATTTTCTCTGTTTTGTGATGCGCAGGGATCAGGTGCATTGTGCGTTGAAGGCCCATTTAAAATGCAAGGGATACACCACAAAAAGCATATGGAATGCATGTTACCAGCATACAAGGAAACACACATGCAATGGAATAATTCCAGCCAAGCCTTCAAAGAGAAATTTGGATTCAACTTTGCCCAGGTTTTCACATTTACTGAACCAAAACAAAGCTGTTTGTCTTGTGGACAGAAGTCTTGTCGCATGATCCTGCCTGTAATGAGCGTAGAAAGGCAACGTTCAGCAATTTGCATGGTCGATTTGTAATGTGTAGGGGATGTACGCGGCTATTAAGATGTGCAGATGATCAGACAACCTCAGACGTCTGTGACTCAATCATGTGGATAGTGGTGGAAACCTGGTCAAAGCTTCCTTCCCTTTTTACATACGGGATCTGCAAATATATGCTGGTTTTTCCAGCAGGCTGGAATATGGCGTGTGATGACAATCAAGGGCTTGCAGTGCCAGAACAAAGTTTGTTTAGCACCCACGGTGAAAATGCCAAAGTGCAGCCATCATCCCAACCACCACCATCATCCCAATCGCCATGATTTATAAACTAGTTGAACAGCACAGGTTGCAGGTCCAGCCCTTCTTGCAACCCAAGCCAACCACCCTTTGGCCTGGCCCTGCATGGTCTGATCATAACAGGCGGCAACTAATGGCCTTCTTAAAAATGCAGAAACCCTGAGACTTCTGCTGTTTGTTGCATAAAGACCTATCCCCTTAGCACACACCTCAGTCCAAAATCGATGTGTTGCAAACAAAGCAAGGTGGTAATGGGTTCGGCATGCTGTCACCCTTTATGCGGGATCATACCAGAAGAAAAATAACTGGTTAGTCAGGATTACAGAGCCTGTTGAGTCCCTATCCTGTATTACTAGCTGTTCTCACCCACCCTTTCCCCCAGTTGAGTGCCGCCCTCTACTGTGACCACTTAATAATAATAATAATAATAATAATAATAATATTTTACAGGATTTATATAGCGCCAACAGTTTGCACAGCGCTTTACAATATAACGGGAGACAGTACAATTACAATACATTTCAGTACAGAAGGAATAGGAGGGCCCGGCTCGTGGAGCTTACGATCTAAAGGAATTGCAGCTGATTTAAAATTCTATTTCTGTTAAAATGGCTAAAGTGATTTTTACAGGTTTGTATAACTGGATTTGTGACCATAATCCACAAAATACAGCAACCGTACAAAGCTCCACTTTCTATCATTCAAGAGCCACCCCTGCGCTCCAATCAGTGACCTCGCCTAGGTTTGATGATGACAATGGTCTGCTGCAGGCAGGAGGAAGCATTTCTTTAGTCTCCTGTCCACCAGTGAGCAGACTGTACATTCTAACTATGTAGCATGTCACAGGGTGAGGGGATGCAGCAAGAGCTGGTCTGTATCGGCCATGAACACAGCCAAGAACTGCACAGAATTTACATGACTGTCATCTGAGCAGGCAGCTAGTAGATGGAGAGTCTAGATCAGGGGCGGACTGGGCACCGGGTCAGTAGGGGGCCCCATGAAATTCCCCTGGTACCCTCTTTTTCTTTTCCTCTCTTTTTCTTTCTTTTCCTCTCTTTTTCTTTCTTTTCCTCTCTTTTTCTTTCTTTTCCTCTCTTTTTCTTTCTTTTCCTCTCTTTTTCTTTCTTTTCCTCTCTTTTTCTTTCTTTTCCTCTCTTTTTCTTTCTTTTCCTCTCTTTTTCTTTCTTTTCCTCTCTTTTTCTTTCTTTTCCTCTCTTTTTCTTTCTTTTCCTCTCTTTTTCTTTCTTTTCCTCTCTTTTTCTTTCTTTTCCTCTCTTTTTCTTTCTTTTCCTCTCTTTTTCTTTCTTTTCCTCTCTTTCCGCTTTTCTAGGCTTTTTTGAGTGTGGGCTAGGACACGGGGGGGGGGGGGGGGGGCCATGAGTTGTCAGTCCGCCCCATGAGTTGTCAGTCCGCCCCTGGTCTAGATGATGCCTGTTTAAAGATGGTGCCATCTTTCTGGAGAGGAAAGCAGATGAAAGCATTGTCATGGGGAGTATTTGTGATTTCTGTGAGAAGTAATAAATACCTGGATACTACAGATTCGAATCCCCCCCCAGAGTCTCAGGGTTTCTATTGGTGAGATCTGTGTTCCTGGGTCTACACACCTCCTTCTACCATTTTTGTAAGGGGCTCCCTCCATCCCTGCTACACATCTACAGTATGTTATATAGAATACAACAGAAAAGGCTGGAATATTTTGATGTGGGTGGGAATTATAAAAATAAAAACTTCACTTTTTAGTGAATTAACCTTTTAATCAAATGGTAGGATGCTAACTACATACTTATGTAGTGAATCCTGAGGGGGAGTCTGATATGTAGACTGGCCGCTCCCATATTTTTCACATGGCAAACGTTTGTTTTTGGTTTTTCCCATCTACAGGGTAATAGAGGTGGAAGTATACATGAGGCTTTTTTTTTTTTGGATTTCTATATTCCAGATTGCAAGTTTCGTTTTGCTTCGTACTATGGAGATCACATGGTTCTGCAGCAGCAGCCGGCACGTGCAGTCATCTGGGGGTATGGTGAGCCAGGTGCCGGTCTGACAGTATCACTTGAATATGGGGTGAAAGCTCTCTACGCAACAATGATGACCATCAATGGTAAGTGTGATGGAATCTACAGTGCTTGTCCTAGAACTGTGTATATTCTGACTCCAACTGTTGTATTAGTGACTTATCCCTTGCTGCAACCTCTATGCCTGACCTGTATAAGCAGATTCAATCACCACGGACTGTCATTGTCAGATAGCTGAACTCCACAAACACCTGTTTTCTCATCCACAAAATCTTTTTTGAATGCAGCAGACAACAGATGCAGCAGATGATTGAAAAGGCAGTATTTGTAGGTCAAAACCTAGTAATGTATTCCTAGATGCAAGCAGATTATATATAGCCTAGAGTCTGGCAGCCATATTCATCCCAATAAAGACAGAGTAAAAAGGAAATGCATCACAAGCTAGCGGGAGGGACACAGGTTGGAAGATGGAAAAGGATGGTGCAATAACCAAAATGACCACATGATGGCAGTATAATAACCAACTACCATATATATGAAACTAGTAGACAATGGCTAAGGAATTTAAGGACTTGCCCTCCTGAGGATTTACTCCCCTTCCTGACCAGGCCAGGAAGTTGTGGGTTTTTTTTTTTGTTTTTGCGCTAAAAAAAAAAAAATTTTAGAAAAAATCTATAATTTTTGTCCAGTAAAAAAAATCTAATTTCATCATAAATTTAGGCCAAAATGTTTTCTGCTACATCTTTGCTAAAATAAAATCCCAATACATGTAAATTAATTGGTTTACATGAAAGTTATAGCATCTACAAATGGCGGTATATATGCTAGGATTTTTACTAGTAATATCAGGGACTTTTAGAGGGACTGCGGTGGGCATTCTGACACTGGGGGTAACTAACTTGGTGTCACTGACATCCCCAGTGACACCAATTCAGTGATAAACAAAAGCACTGACACTGTACTAATGGCACTGGGCAGTAAGTTGTTAACATGATGGGCGATCAAAGGGTGAACTGGTCGTGTTTTACTATGGGGCAGTGTTTGTGTGATTCACTGTACTCGCACTGCTCTGGATGGCTGTGCCCGAGCTGAACAAAACCGTTCTCCCTGTCAGAGATCCTCGGAAATCACCAGGCGCCAGTGAGTTATTACCAGCCGGGGATTAAAGGCTGCGAATGGTGGCTTGTGCGCGCCCCCTACCCAGAAATGCAAAATCATGTGTATGAGATTTTGCGCACCGCTGCAGTATTTCTGCTATAGGGCTGTGGTAAAGCGGTGAAATACATACATTTTCAATTCAAAGTAATATGACCATGATTTATGCTTTGCATTATGCTTTTTACATAACAAATGTAATGGCACAGTACCTTCCCCCTCCCCATAAATCCTTATTTTTGGCCGAGGACAGAATGATGTATACCAACACCATGGGTCCCAGGGGGCCGTAGGGTATGTCATTACGGGTCCACTGCACAACGCTAAAGAAACAGCTAGTCCCCCCTAGTGTGGGACCAGGTGTGGTGCAAAGAGCCAGAACCTTTGGGAACTACACTGGATCCTTGGGCTTTTGGGGAACAATCTGCTTTTTTTTTTTTTTTTTTTTTTCTTGTGTGGTGTGTGTGTTTTTGTCTACTGACAGACCACATTTTTTACTAACATCCTGAAAAATGACAAACTGCCATTATAACCTCCGCCAATCCATATTTAAGAAGTATAAACAATATGTAAACATCAACAATATTTAGAACAAGTAATATCCTGATTTTACAATGAAAAATTCCAAATGGTGACAAAATGTGAGCATGGCTAGGATGACGAAAAACCTGGGGCACCTTTGGGATAAAAAGAAGAATACGTTCTGCGTAGTGTGCTGCAGCGATCAGTATGTATGGCTAGATTTTGGCTAGTGGTGGGAGGGGCCTAAAGGGGGATAATTAAACAGACTGTTATGTGTGCAGTGTATATAGCGACTAGGCACAGATTCTATGTACCTACAAAATCTTCCTAATTTCTGTACCACTGATGGCTTCACAGACACCACTTCAGGACAAAGTATTTTTTTTTTTTTTTTCTTCTTTCTCCATCAACATTCCCAGCATTTCCCTATACATCAGGGGTTTCAAGAGTAGCCCCCCCCCCCTTACATCTAAGTGCCCCCCTTATATCAGATTCTGCACAGACTTCTTTACAGTGCAAGGGGGAACTGTGAAGAGCCTTATTTAAGGGGAAACTCTGCGGACCCTGATGTAAAGGGGAATTCTGCAGACTGTGATGTAACTTGGAACCATGACTTCGCCGTCTTTGCCTGAGGTCAAGCACCATCAAGCAATTCTGTCAAGCACAGGACTGTGCTTGCGCAATTTCCAACGCTGAGCGCAGACCTCTTTATGTGGGTATTCTGTGTCTGTTCCTGGACATTTACAGACAGTTAAAAAGTGGATGATTTTTACAAATTGTCCATACATTTTTGGGCAGTTGGCAACCCTGGTCCTTCCCCTTATATCAAGTGTCCCCATCAGAGTGCCACCCTTGCATCAGGTGTCCCCATCAGGGTGCCCATTTGTAGGCATGTGCAGTTTATCCTCCCCACTGTAGGTGGTGCTGTTCAGCTGGCTGCAGTGCAGAAAGGAATGGAGGATGAGAGGAACTGACCTTCATGGCCATCTTTGGTGAGGGCAATGCTAAGAAATGGCACTGTCCCATTGTGGTTCTGCCCATCAACCACCCCTTCATCAGAGGCTTCTCTGGTAATGTAAGACTATCAAAGTGTCCTCTCAAGTGCAGAGACTGTGTTAAAGTAGCCCCAATATTGATAAGAGCTATTTGTACCCAGGCTGCCTGTGATATTGAGGCTCTGTTGCCATTTATTTTGGATCCTGCTGTCTTCCACGTGTTTTTTTTTTTTTTTTGTTTTTTTTTTTTTTTTTTTTTTTTTTTTTTTTTTTCCTTACTTCTACATATCCAATTAATAACTGTGCTACCTTCCATGGTCTTTGTGTACCTTTTTTAGTCTATCTTGGGTACAAATTAACTGTCCCTGCCCATACCTTAAGGGTTCCCCCTTACACCAGGTGTCCCCATCAGACTGCATCATGGGACACCCCAGCACCCCCTAGGTCTGGGCTTGGATGACCTTTTTATTAAGATATTTACTTATCCTGGAGATCAGCTTTAAATACTGTATATTGGACCCTAATGTTCAGAAGCTTTTACCCAAAGTACCACATTGTGGTTTCATTATTCCATTCTACTCGGCTGAATCCTTGTTTTTTCCGGTTTGTGATTGAGAAATCCTGTATAATCACATATTTCTTTACACCTATCTTTATTCCAGATGAAGGGGTGTGGAGGGTGTTGCTGCCTGCCATGGAATATGGGGGTCCCTACCACTTGGTGGCTGAACAAACTGCAGTGAAGACAACCACCATCTACCTGAAGGACCTTCTCTTTGGTGATGTCTGGCTGTGCAGTGGACAGAGCAATATGGAGATGACTGTAAAGCAGGTATGACACTTGGTGGGATGATCTGTGGACTGTTCCTGTCTGTGGGGTGCACATCAGGAACAGTCCATTTACAAGACTGCTGGACCGTGGGGGGTCTTGTTAGAGAAGGATCGGCGGGTCAGGTTCGTATATATCTGGTGTCTTCTACCCTAGAACAAAACAAGCGTTTGTGCCATGCAGTGCTGGCACAGCTCCACTGCACGGGCCAAAAAACAATTCCTGGATTTATGCTTTAAATATTCTCCATCTTACAGCGCTCTGGTAAATTTAAAGAAGATTGTAGTGTTTACTGCCCCTAGGCATGTGCAGTACCGTAAAGCTTCATTTTTGGATGCATTCATTAATTGAAGAATTTGTTTCGGATGCATTCATAATGGACTATATTCGTTTTCTGAATTTGTTTCATATCTTCGGTATTCAGTTTCGTTCGGAAAAGCCTGGCTGTTAAGGAGCGGGCGGCTGCTGTGTCCTTAACAACCATGATTCAACTGCTGTCAGCGGGATTCCCCACTCTCACCAGAATGTAAACAAAAGAAGTGCCAGTTAAAAAGGATGGGGGTCTACCCCTAATCCATATCAGGCCCTTTGGGTCTGGATTGGATTTTGCGAGGAATCCTATGCCAAAAAAAGGCATAGAGTCCCCATCCCCCCACAAGGTCCGTACCAGACCTTTTATCTGAGCCTGCAAACAAGGAAAAGAAGGGGGGGGGGGGGGTACGGACGGATGGACAAGTGAGCGCTTGGCCACACACCCACCGCGTGGGGGGGGGGAGGGGTTGTCTGGCCTGCCTGCTTGATTAAGGGACTGGTACAGATCTGGGGGCGGGGGGAACACCACGCCATAGGTTATTTATTTATATTTTGCCATGAGATTCCCCTCAAAATTCATGCCAGACCCAACGTTTAAATTACATGCTATTTATTTTCTTTAAATTCTGTTGACAATGGGGAAACCTGCTGACTGTAGATGAGTCATGGTTGCTAGGCATGCAGCAACCACCTGCTCCTTAGCTACTGTGCTGCCCAGATTCACTGAGAATCTGGTTGTTAACCGGTTAGCATCTCCGCCTAGCAGTCATAGGGTTGTTGGTTTGGAATGCCAACCACAGCACCATCAGTGTGGAGTTGTCATGTTCTCCCTGTGACTGCTTGGGTTTCCTCCGGGTACTCTGGATTCTTCCCACACTCCAAAGACATGCTGGTAGGTGAATTGGCTCCTGTCTAAATTGACCTGAATATGTGTATGTATGAATGTGAGTTGGGAACCTTAGATTGTACGCTCCTTGAGGGTTAGGGACTGATGTGAATGTACAAAATATGTAAATCGCTGTGTAAATTTGACTTTATAAGTTTGTGTTTTTTTTTTTTTTTTTTTTATGGATTCATTATCAAGTGTATCAAGTAAAAGAAATGTAATTTGCCAACAGATGTTCAATGCTAGTGAGGAGATGAAGATGGCCTCCAATTACCCTCATATACGACTATTCACAGCTGCCCTAGTACAGTCTGGTACGGAACTCCAAGATCTTGCCAAGGTGGACCTGCAGTGGTCACTTCCAACCGCCGGTGAGTATCTACTTTTTTATATTACATCTGATGGGTCCTGTCACAAAATCACAATGGATGATTTTAACATTGTTACCTGCTCCTGTTCTGGAGGGAATGTAAATGAGGAGGAATAAACACAGCCTGTTTTTAGTAAGAAGTGGCTCTAAACTCAATTACTAACACATCATGTAAGGCCCCTTTTACACGAGCGGACCGATGGGGTCTGCCTGTCCATTTTTCAGGCAGACACGATTTGGTCCACTCATAGACGTCTATAGAATGGTGGGTGTCGGCGGACAAAGGTCCGCCGGCATCTGATCCGATCCTGTAAGACAGAAACAAACGGATTGGGATCTGTTCCCTATCTGTCCAGCGAATCGGATCAGATGACAATCGGGTGGAAACGGACAGGCAGTTCATTTCCATCCGACCATACCACTGAAATCAGCAGGCTGTATCCGCTCTGCAGCAGAGAAAACTGAGAGATCCCTCACTGAGCAGGCGGATCACGCTGACAGATCTGCCCCATCTGAAAGGGGCCTTAGGATCGCATTTTTTATCTCCTCTCATAAATTTTTTTTTTTTTTTTTTTTTTTTTTTTTTAAATCTGCAACTGTGATTAGAATCTCATGGTGATCCTAACATGAAGTTCTTCCTGTTATGCAGTGAGCACAGTCTTCCAATTGTGCTCCTGTGTTGTCACCCTGTTACATGCACTCCTGGTTGAGACTACACAATGCCAACACACGTTTCTGCAGAAGACTGGGAAACAAGTAAATAGCGGACATTCAGCTTTATTGTTCTGCAGAACCCCCCCCCAATCCCAGCCATGATCTACCTGTATTGAATAGAAAAGCCTATAGACCCAGTGATGACATTGCTCCATTTAAAACAAAGTATATAAAACTATTGTCATGGTAATTAGTAGGGGAAACGGGGAAAGCCGCTTAAAACTTTGACTATAACATTGACAATCTGGTGCTAATGGTTTTTGTTTTCTTTACCAAAAAAGAAATCCTCGGACATGCCGACTTTGCCTACTTCTCCGCAGTGTGCTGGGTGTTTGGGCGACATTTGGCACGCAAGCTGAAGTATCCAATAGGACTGGTGGAATCCTCCTGGGGAGGCACTCCGGTTGAGGCTTGGTCATCGAAAACTGCTCTGAAAAAATGTGAGCTCTTCAACTCGCTAGACAGGTGAGCAATGAATTCACAACACCTAAATACGAGTAGACTAAGAATTCTGAACCATGTTTGGACAGGCAGGTAACATACCACCTCCTATTTCTGTGGCATCTGGTTGAGGAGGGCAATCTTTAAATTAGACCTAACCTCACATTTGTTTTTATGTTAGTACTGTGTCTGTGTAATACTTCCAGGTATTATTACCACAGAGATCACAATACTCCCACAAGGCCTTTATCTGTTTTTTTCTTGTGGGAAGGATGGCACCATCTTTGTTCAGGCATCACATCTAAGAATTGATAAGCTGCAATATAATGTTTGCTCTTGTATTTAATACTGCTTAAAGTGGAACTTTACTGCATTTGAGCACCACAAACCAAAAGATGTAATTCCTTTTTAAATATTCAAAGCAAACTCACCCATCCATCCATCCATTCATGTCTCCATGCTTTATTTTGCTGGGAAATCACATAGAAAAACTCCCCCTCCCCCTAGCATTTCTGATTATGGCCATCTTGATTAAGGGCAGATGATTCATGTAGCGTTTTACTTCCTGGAATCCATCTGCACTTGGCTCAGACATACAGGCAGGAGGGTGTACTTGACTCAGAAAATCTCTCCTCCCCTTCTGAAGACTCCTGGGATGTATGACAACATTTGCCTAGGCATGGAAACCAGGAAGTAACTGAAAAAAAGTATCTATTTACTAATGTTAACAGCATAAGGATTAAAATTATTCCATATTGACTGTGAAGTTGGAATGGAATTTCTCTCTCTTCCTTCTCTCTCTTCCTTCTCTCTCTTCCTTCTCTCTCTTCCTTCTCTCTCTTCCTTCTCTCTCTTCCTTCTCTCTCTTCCTTCTCTCTCTTCCTTCTCTCTCTTCCTTCTCTCTCTTCCTTCTCTCTCTTCCTTCTCTCTCTTCCTTCTCTCTCTTCCTTCTCTCTCTTCCTTCTCTCTCTTCCTTCTCTCTCTTCCTTCTCTCTCTTCCTTCTCTCTCTTCCTTCTCTCTCTTCCTTCTCTCTCTTCCTTCTCTCTCTTCCTTCTCTCTCTTCCTTCTCTCTCTTCCTTCATTTCAGCAGTGCAAAATAAGTGTGCCCTATTATAAAATGATCCTGGCATGAATGATTCCCTCTCCTTTTTTATAGGCAGATATTAATTTTCCGAGTTATGTTCTTGCTGTCTGCAAAACTGATTCTGGGCTTTAGTGGATCTGCAAAGAAGGGTGATCCTACTTATGTTGGGTGCAGCGGCAGTAATTGCACTGAGTGCAGAAAGCGGTGTGTCGAAGAACTTTGCAAAACAGCGCAACAGTCTGGCGGGGAGCTCACCCATCCGGGAACTCCGTCAATGCAGTGGAGCGTTGGCGATAGTAGGCCCGAGCTGTAGACAAGGGAAGTGGAGTGTGGCGTGGCCAGTTCAACCCAAGAAAGGGCTAGTTGAAATGTAGACGTAAGCCCTGCTCTTTCCCTACTAATCCAGAACCTCTCCCTACTGCTAGGACTGTCCCTGACAGGCAGGTATGCTCTCCCTGCACTCAAACGTGTGCCAAAACTTGGGGTCAGGGACTTATAAAGATGGTCAACTGGATGCATTGTAGCCAACCAGAATGCTGCTCCAGGGGACTGAGTAAACCATAGAGAAACCAAGCGTCTCTTGACTTTCTCTCCAGCTGCAGTACCGCTCCAGTCTAGCACCACCTACACTGTAGAAAACAGACTGCACCTACCTCCATACTTAATTGCCCCAAGCAATCATTTTTTTAAATTTATTTTTATTATGCGTGTAATAAAAAAAAGGCAAGATAGGCTTCCCCAGCTGGTAGAGGGAGAGAGAGATCAGTTGTGCTCTTTCTGTGAATGCCTATAGCAGCTATTGTGCAATTTTGAAAGCAGTTTTGCCTACCTGCTCAGCAGGGGGTCCATTCAAATATATAAATATATATTCTATAATTTGCCTGAGGGGATCTATTTTTGTGTGGTGATCTATTGTTGCTGGGAGGGGTCTATTATTGGTGGAGGTCTATTGTTGCTGAGGAAGTCTACTGTTTTGTGGTGGGGAATCTGTTGTTGCTGGAAGGGATGTACTGTAGAGGAAGGGGTCTATTGATCCTGAGAGATTTGTTGATGCGGTGGTATTTTATTTTGGAGGCCCATTATTGCCGGGGGACCTATTGTTGCTTGGTGGGTCTATTGCTGCTGGTTCTGGGGGACCCATTTACTGCTTTTCTTAACAAATTACGTGGCACCACAAAATGATTCTTGGCTCTGTATTCTCTAAAACAGGTGGTACTGGGAGGTGGGTAGCGGGTGGAACTAAGGGATCGTGCTCAGAGATGGGTGGGGGACGGAGATATATAGTAGTTACCAATGCAAGGGAATTGTACTACTAGAAAAATGCTTCTGACCCCATTTTGTATGTTTTTAGACATTCAGCATTGGATGGAGAATTTTATTCCTGATTTACATTCTGAGAGAGAGATCTAATTTTTTTTATTCTTGTACCATACACCAAGTGAATTTTTTTTTTTTTTTTTTTTTTTTTCTTCTCCCCCAAAGTGATCCATATTTTGACATACTTGCCGGCCCATGCAACTACTCCGTCTTGTGGAATGCCATGATTCACCCCCTCCTCAACATGACCATTAAAGGAGCAATATGGTATCAAGGTAAATTATTCCATGATTGCAGTATGACCCGTTATAAAAGATCTAGGCCTCTAACATAACTATGGCTAATGTACAAATGGGCGATAGAGATGAACGGTAAATCTGCCCACTGAGGGTGTCCTATTGTTTAGTCTTATAATATATATGGCCAAAAGTGTGTGAACTCGGCTCTCATGGCGTTCAGATGTTTCCAGTGAAGGGAACTAAAATCTGGTGGAAAACCTTGATAGTGGTGTGGAGATTGTTATAGCTGCTAAAGGATGCTGGCGCCATATTAATGGTTCTGGAATGGAATGTTCAGCAAGCCCATATACAGTCAGGTCAATAAATATTGGGACATCGACACAATTCTAAAAGTTTGGCTCTACACCACCACAATGGATTTGAAATGAAACGAACAAGATGTGCTTTAACTGCAGACTGTCAGCTTTAATTTGAGGGTATTTACATCCAAATCAGGTGAACGGTGTAGGAATTACAACAGTTTGCATATGTGCCTCCCACTTGTTAAGGGACCAAAAGTAATGGGACATTTGGCTTCTCAGCTGTTCCATGGCCAGGTGTGTGTTATTCTCTCATTATCCCAATTACAATGAGCAGATAAAAGGTCCAGAGTTCATTCAAGTGTGCTATTTGCATTTGGAATCTGTTGCTCTCAACTCTCAAGATGAGATCCAAAGAGCTGTCACTATCAGTGAAGCAAGCCATCATTAGGCTGAAAAAACAAAACAAACCCATCAGAGAGATAGCAAAAACATTAGGCGTGGCCAAAACAACTGTTTGGAACATTCTTAAAAAGAAGGAACGCACCGGTGAGCTCAACAACACCAAAAGACCCGGAAGACCACGGAAAACAACTGTGGTGGATGACCGAAGAATTCTTTCCCTGGTGAAGAAAACACCTTTCACAACAGTTGGCCAGATCAAGAACACTCTCCAGGAGGTAGGTGTATGTGTGTCAAAGTCAACAATCAAGAGAAGACTTCACCAGAGTGAACACAGAGGGTTCACCACAAGATGTAAACCATTGGTGAGCCTCAAAAACAGGAAGGCCAGATTAGAGTTTGCCAAACAACATCTAAAAAAGCCTTCACAGTTCTGGAACAACATCCTATGGACCGATGAGACCAAGATCAACTTGTACCAGAGTGATGGGAAGAGAAGAGTATGGAGAAGGAAAGGAACTGCTCATGATCCTAAGCATACCACCTCATCAGTGAAGCATGGTGGTGGTAGTGTCATGGCGTGGGCATGTATGGCTGCCAATGGAACTGGTTTTCTTGTATTTATTGATGATGTGACTGCTGACAAAAGCAGCAGGATGAATTCTGAAGTGTTTCGGGCAATATTATCTGCTCATATTCAGCCAAATGCTTCAGAACTCATTGGACGCTTCACAGTGCAGATGGACAATGATCCAAAGCATACTGCAAAAGCAACCAAAGAGTTTTTTAAGGAAAAGAAGTGGAATGTTATGCAATGGCCAAGTCAATCACCTGACCTGAATCCAATTGAGCATGCATTTCACTTGCTGAAGACAAAACTGAAGGGAAAATGCCCCAAGAACAAGCAGGAACTGAAGACAGTTGCAGTAGAGGCCTGGCAGAGCATCACCAGGGATGAAACCCAGCATCTGGTGATGTCTATGCGTTCCGGACTTCAGGCTGTAATTGACTGCAAAGGATTTGCAACCAAGTGAAAGTTTGATTTATGATTATTATTCTGTCCCATTACTTTTGGTCCCTTAACAAGTGGGAGGCACATATGCAAACTGTTGTAATTCCTACACTGTTCACCTGATTTGAATGTAAATACCCTCAAAGTAAAGCTGACAGTCTGCAGTTAAAGCACATCTTGTTATTTTCATTTCAAATCCATTGTGGTGGTGTATAGAGCCAAAAATGTTAGAATTGTGTCGATGTCCCAATATTTATGGACCTGACTGTAGGTGTGATGGTCAGGTGTACTGCGAGACATAGACTCTCACAATACATGAAGCTTCACCTATGATGACCATTTATTTAATGAAAAACAATCAGATTTGGTTGTTTTCAAACTTTTTTTTTTTTTTTTTCCATCAAATTGGTTCTAAAGGCTCAAGGTTTTGTTACCTTCATGCCTTCATGCATTTTAGGCAAGAAGTTAAAAAGCCTTCTGTGTGCTGCTCCCCCCCCCTAATACTTAGCTGAGCCCCCTCTCAATCCAGCGATGGGCATGAAAGCAGTGGGTCTCTCGGAGTCTTTCCCTCCTCATTGGCTCAGACAGCAGTGGGAGCCATTGGCTCCTGTTGCTGTCAATCACAGCCAGTGAGGAGAGAGTGGGGGACAGGGATCAGCCGTGCTCTGTGTGTCTTAAGAACACACAGAGCATGGCTCAGGAGGAGCAGGCATGAGTTCCCTCAAACAGTAAGCAGCTTGCTTTGGGGACACTCAGCAGGAGGAAGGAGCTAGCACTACTAATCAGAATGCATGACCTGCATAGGTCATGTACCAATATGGTTGCCCTCGTGTAATTTTTTAAAGCTGAAAGTGTTTAGAATGGTGAGACGTTTGGGAATTGAGGGAAAAAAAGCAATCGTACTCCTCTAGATGGATGCTGCCTCTGTCCCCTGCCACCTCTAAGACCAAGAACTGCGTGATCAAAGACCGCTGATTGCTCAGTTCTCAGCCTCCAGTGAGCAGAGAGCTCAGGACTGTCAATCAGCCGCACACTGAGAGGCTGAGCCAGCTGCTGGGCCAGGTATCTGGGTGGATCCCAACATTAAAGTCAGGATCAATCTACTTGTGCAAAAGTTACATAAAAATTTATTTTTTCTCAAAAACCAACAAAAAAAGTTGATCTCTCCAGAGCCTTGACTGAGTAAATTAGTCCACTGTCAGCTGAATACTGGCCACAGGAGTGCAGAATGAAATGCACTCCTGTGACCCAAAGGAGAAGTAGGGCCAAAAAAACTTTGCCCCCACTTTAACCTTCCCCCTTCTTCCTTTTTTTTTTTTTTTTTTTTTTTTTTTTTTTTTTTTATTAGAAAGTTTTTTTATATAAAAACAAATTTTCTTTAACACTACCATGATATTGTCATATTGTAACAAGTCATCTTCTATGTTGATTGTAGGGGAGCAGAACACAGGCATGAACACGGATCTGTATAATTGCACTTTTCCTGCCCTCATCTCAGACTGGCGACGTAGCTTCCACGAGAGCTCCCTCGGCCAGACAGACCCCAACTTCCCCTTTGGCTTTGTTCAGGTAACCATTCTTATTATTATTATTATTATTATATACATATATATCACATATGCCTAGGTTGAGTCCCATTTGTGGGGACAAAGGGTCACATGTTTATGGATCCCTGAATGGGATTGGGTTCACTATATACCAGCACTCACCATACTGTATCTGTGGCGGTGCAGTGTTGCACCCCTGCCAATGTTAAATAGTTTGTCTCAACATACTAACTGCTACATCTGCAGGAGATTTTGTTCTGTTGAAAAACAACATATTTACTGGGTGGATCAGCAGATAAAAATATAAAATTCCCTTTAAAAGAAAAATGAATGCAGCCATCACATCTACGACTTGGTAAACTGAAATATAGTAAATGGTTTGCCTTTTGGGTATAATACTGCTTTAAAAAGTGCAGCCAAAGCTCATTTGGCTGTACCTCTCCTATGGATCACAGGAATGCAGTCTGTTCTGCACTCCTGTGGCTTGTCAACCAACACCATCACACAGCTGGTCCAGGCTGGGGAAAGATCCCGACCATATGGTCGGGATCCACCAAGGCCAAAAGTATTTGGAACACCTGAATCCAATGATTTGGATGGCTGGCCCATCTCCTCCATGGCCACAAGTGTATACAATCAAGCACCTAGGCATGCAGACTGCTTCTACAAACATTTGTGAAAGAATGGGTCGCTCTCAGGAGCTCAGTGACTCCAAGCGTGGTCCCGTGATAGGTTGTCACCTGTGCAATAAGTCCATCCGTGACATTTCCTCGCTACTAAATATTCCACGCTCAACTGTTTGTGGCTGAGTTGCTGTTGTGCCCAGTTGCTTCCACTTTGTTATAATACCACTAAGTTGTAGTCAACGTAAAATGACAGAGCGGGGTCAGCGCATGCTGAAGCGCACAGTGCGCAGAAGTCGCCAACTGTCTGCAGAGTCAATAGCTAAAGACCTCCAAACTTCATGTGGCCTTCAGATTAACACAACAACCGTGCGTAGAGAGCTTCATGGAACTGGTTTCCATGGCTGAGCAGCTGCATCCAAGCCTTACATCACCAAGTGCAATGCAAGGCGTTGGATGCAGTGGTGTAAAGCACGCCGCCACTGGACTCTAGAGCAGTGGAGACGTGTTCCCTGGAGTGACCAATCGCGCTTCTGTCTTGCAATCTGATGGACGTGTCTGGGTTTGGCGTTTGCCAGGAGAACGGTACTTGCCTGACTGCATTGTGTAAAGTTTGTTGGTGGAGGGGGGATTATGTTGTGGGGTTGTTGTTCAGGGGTTGGGATTGGCCCCCTAGTTCCAGTGAAGGGAACTCCTTTTAAGGTGTCAGCATACCAAGACATTTTAGACTATTTCATGCTCTCAACTTTGTGGGAACAGTTTGGGGATGGCC
The DNA here is from genome assembly GCF_062004578.1 of Staurois parvus. Taxonomy (NCBI): domain Eukaryota; kingdom Metazoa; phylum Chordata; class Amphibia; order Anura; family Ranidae; genus Staurois; species Staurois parvus. The sequence continues at coordinate 732,915 of NW_028318049.1, forward strand.
CCTTCCTATTCCAACATGACTGCGCACCAGTGCACAAAGCAAGGTCCCTAAAGACATGGATGAGCGAGTTTGGGGTGGAGGAACTTGACTGACCTGCACAGAGTCCTGACCTCAACCCCATAGAACACCTTTGGGATGAATTAGAGCAGAGGCTGCGAGCCAGGCCTTCTTATCCAACATCAGTGCCTGACCTCACAAATGTGCTTCTGGAAGAATGGTCAAACCTTCCCATAGACACCCTCCTAAACCTTGTGGACGGCCTTCCCAGAAGAGTTGAAGCTGTTATAGCTGCAAAGGGCGGGGCCAACTCAATATTGAACCCTACGGACTAAGACTGGGATGCCATTAACGTTTGTGCATGTAAAGGCAGGCCGACCAATACTTTTGGCAATATAATGTATATCTGGAAGGACTGTGACCGTGCTTCCGTTAGATTATTGGCACTGTTTAGATCCAATATCCAACCAAGCTTGTGTGGCTATTTTGGTAAATGATATGATCTGGCATTTGCTTGAACTTTTCTTCACTAGAGATGCAGTTCATGGACTCCTTGTAATATTGTAGTGTTTGAGCCTCAATACAATGAACCACACTGCTGATAAATGGATGCATAGAATTTGCTGCAGTGATCTATGTTTGACCTGTTGCAGTGTATCCGAATGGTCTGTGGAACCATATAGCAATCAGTTGTGCTCCTTCTGTGAACGCCTATGGCAGCTATTGTGCAGTTTTGCCTACCCGCTCAGCAGGGGCCCATTCAAATATTTGGACATCTATACCCTTGCAGGTTTAAAGCTGGCCATACACCTACAGAAATTCTTGTTGGAACGTTTTGATCTGATGTTCAAAAGCCCCTAAAGTGGAAGAAAAAGCTAACTATAGCCTTAAAAAAAAGTTCCTTCCCCCTCCTACCTACCTTGTGATCTGTGTAGCTACCTATGTTTTGAATCTGCTCCTGTCTAGTCATGTGATCCTGCAGCTCCCACTTTCTGAGTAAGGAAGCGCTCCACAGCTGTAAATTTCAGGAGCGGTGACCTCACCCATGGGTTCCCATGACCCAGCTGTTCTCAGCGGTCGCTGTGCAATCTCCTTTTTAGGTTTACCAACATATGTACTGCAAGGGCCTGCCTAATTGAATATAGATTGATTGAGTAGATTAGATTTATTAAAAACTATGTACCTAAAGTTGATTCTACAGAGATTGTGTTGTGCTATAACCATTTTTCGTTCATTGTTCCCCAGCTGTCTACATGCCAGAAATCTCAACAAAAAGACAACTATCCTGTAATCCGATGGCACCAAACTGCCGATTATGGCTATACACCTAACCCAAGGATGCCAAACACATTCATGGCTGTGGCGATGGACCTCGGAGATGAAGCATCGCCATATGGAGGGTCAGATGCAGAGAATGCATTTCTATTCTTATCGATCTGTTTTCTGTGTCATGAAGTTCTGAGTTGAAAAAGCTAAATTCTTGAAAAATCACTAAATCCTAATATGGGAGTCATTTTACCTGCCAAGGATTTCTAATGCTGTCCATTCAGTCTTTAGATTTCCACAGTTCTGCCACATGACATAGTTCTGTCTAGCAGGTCAGAAGGCTCTTGTGTTGTGACTGGACAGTAAAAAGAGAAGCAGCACACTGATCTGGATATTTAAAACCAGATGTTTCCTCTGCTGCTAAGATTTAGATGTCTTGTCCCTCCCACAGCCTGTGATAGGGTACTGAAGGAGAAGCAGCAGACTGATGAACTCATCTGTCACTATGCTCTCTTCTATCATCAGCATGTTCCAAGTGAGCACAACTTTTTTGGCTCCTTGTGCTGCATATTCATAGTTGCAAAGGATAAGTCTTTTGATCTTTATTTCTCAAGGTTTGATTTGGTAGGCAGTGGCTGTGGCCAGAATGACTGACCTTTCAGGACAAAACGCATGTGGGTGGTTAAAGGGTGAATTCCAGAAAAGTGTGTGTTAATCCAGTATGAAACTTTCACTCTGTACCGTGTCTTCCTGTAATAAAGACCAGTCACTTCTGCTCTTTCCTTGTGCTGGGTGACTAGACTGCCTGTAGAAAACTATAGGAGGGAGCAGAGAAAAGACCATATTGGGTGGGGCCTGCCGAGTCCCTCCCACAGCTCTGCTCAAGTTATGTACAGCACAGTGGTGGCATAATACCTGGGTTTGAAAAGACATTTGGTGCTCACAAAGTGGGTTTTGTGGCTATTGAGAAAATACAGACCGACAAACCCCCTGCTGGATGTCTATACTGATATGGATGGGTAATGTGTTTGAAATGTAAGGATGCCCCATCGTTTGAATTCAGTCCTCTGTAGGTTGATCATTTTCATCAGACGCCCCAAAAAATCAAAGTGGGAAAAAATGTTGCAGTAGGATAGTCCACTTTGCTGAAATGTCATTGCAGCAACTCAAAGTGGTCCTCAGTAGTTTGTATGGCCCCCATGTGCTTGTAGGCATGCCTGATAATGTTGGGACATGCTCCTAATGAGACGACGGATGGTGTCCTGGGGTATTTCCTCCCAGATCTGGACCAGGGCATCACTGAACTCCTGGACAGTCTGAGGTGCAACCTGGCAACGTCAGATGGACCGAAACATGATATCCCAGAGGTGTTCTATTGGGTTTATGTCAGGCGAGGGGCCATGCAATGGTATCAATTCCTTCATCCTCCAGGAACTGCCTGCATACTCTCCCCCACATGAGGCCGGGCATTGTCCTGCACCAGGAGGAACCCAGGACCCACTGCACGTCAGTGTAGGGTCTGACAATCCAAATCCAAGGATTTCATCCCAATACCTAATGGCAGTCAGGGTGCCATTGTCTAGCCTGTAGAGGTCTGTGCATCCCTCCATGGATATGCCTCCCCAGACCATCACTGACCCACCACCAAAACGGTCATGCTGAACGATGTTACAGGCAGCATAACGTTCTCCGTGGCTTCTCCAGATCCTTTCACGTCTGTCACATGTGCTGAGGGTGAACCTGCTCTCATCTGAAAAGCACAGGGCGCCAGTGGTGGACCTGCCAATTCTGGTGTAAAATGGCAAATGCCATTCGAGCTCTATGGTGCTGGGCAGTGAGCACAGGGCCCCACTAGACGTTGGGTCCTCAGGCCACGCTCATGAAGTCGGTTTCTGATTGTTTGGTTAAACATTCACACCAGTGGCCTGCTGGAGGTCATTTTTGTAGGGCTCTGGCAGTACTCATCCTGTTCATCCTTGCACAAAGGAGCAGATACCGGTCCTGCTGATGGGTTAAGGACCTTCTACAGCCCTGTCCAGCTCTCCTAGAGTAACTTGCCTGTCTCCAGGAATCTCCTCCATGCTCTTGACTGTTCTGGGAGACACCCAAACCTTCTGGCAATGTCATGTATTGATGTGCCATCCTGGAGGAGTTGGACTGCCTGTGCAACCTCTGTAGGGTCCAGTAATTGCCTCATGCTACCAGTAGTGACACTGACCCTAGCCAAATGCAAAACTAGTGAAAAACAGTCAGAGAAGATGAGTAGAGAAACTGTCAGTGTCCTTAAGGCTGGTCATAATTTGTAGTGGTTGTTGTGGTTATTAACCACTTCCCGACCGGCCGTTGTATATAAACGGCCGGACGGTGGCACTGCAGGGTTGGGTGGCCGTCTATAAACGGCCTCTCCGCACCCTGCTTGTGCGCGCTCCCAGGGAGCGCGCAGCACCGCGATCCGGTGCCCGCTGTGTCCTCCGGACACAGTGAAACCCCGATCGTTGGACGGGACCTCTGTACGAGGTCCCGATCATGTGATCACTGATTGGCCAATCAGTGATCACATCCAAAGTAGTAAGCAAGATGTCACTTCTGACATCATTGCTTACTATGTGTGAAATCTGTGAATGATCACAGAGGTCACATGGTACAAGGCTATTCACAAAAGCCTTGTACCATGTGACAAGCTGTGACCAATCACAGCTCACTCAGTTCTTCTCAATGAGTGCATGAATGCACACAGAGAGAAAGAGAAATGATTGCTTTTACATCCTATATGGGTGTAAAAGCAATCGGTGTAAAAAAAAAATCTTCATCACCCCTCACCATGGTGACACTGTACTGCTAGGGTGACAGTATGTAAAAAAAATAAAAAATAAAAATAAAAAATAATATAAAAATGTTTAAAAATTATAATTTTTGCTTATAAACTAATTTGGATTTTTTTTTTTTTTTTACTAAAAAGATAACGGAATAAATTTTGGCTAAGATTTATGATGAAATATTATTTATTTGCAAAATTTTATAAAAAAAAACACTTTTTTTCAAAATTTTTGGACATTTCATTTACATAGCAAAAAAAATACAAATCCCAGTGGTGAATAAATACCACCAAAATAAAGCTTTATCTATCTCAAAAAAATGGTAAAAAATTCATTTGGGTACAGTGTTGCATGACCGCGCAATTGTCATTCAAAGTGTGATAGCGCTAAAAGCTGAAAATTGCCCTGGTCAGGAAGGGGGTAAAAGTGTCCGGTCTGGAAGTGGTTAATAAAATAATAAAATAGTGTATGTATGGATGTGATCCCTCATCCACACAGGTGACTTGGATGGAGGAATCCTTCCTGCTGTGCTATTGTGTTCTGAGAGTGGGACTCCTCCACTGTCATACTGCTCAGCACTGCAGCTGCTGATTGGATGAAAGCTTTCATGACCATCCCATTCAACATAAGTTAATTGACTTCTGTTGAGTGGGAATAGATGGATCGTGGTTTTGCCAGTCCCTGCTGAACCGGCCAAATTTCAATCCGTCTATGGCTAGCTTTAATGAGTACCTTGTTTGATTAAATGGATAGTGACCCAAGGCAACATCTGTTAAGAGACTGTATAGTAGTGGTGTTTTTTGGTGTGGGTGTTTTTTTTTTTTTTTTTCCCCATTTTTTTTATTCAATAAGGTGTTTTTTTTTTTGTTTTTTTTTTTCCTTTGCAGCGTTCACCCAAGGGATAAAGAGACAGTAGGGTACAGGCTCTATCTGGGGGCACGTGCCATTGCCTATGGGGAGAAAGTCCAATTCCAGGGTCCATTTCCAGTTAGTATCGACATTTATTATAAATACCTGTATATGAATATTACATACGACCAGAAGCTCCTGATTGGTGGTACCTGTGATGATGTATTTGAGGTAAGGAGGAAAAAGTGGTTACATTTTTATACAGGGCTAGTCGAACAGACTGATATTGCCTTACTACCTGGAGTGGCTCCAGACAATTTTATTTAGGGGGTGCTGTTCCTGTGGGGGAGATGTCTCTATGAATTCCTTGTTATAGGAGACTTTAAAACAATGAGAAATTCTTAAGCAGTCATATTTGTGACTAAATTCCCCCCTGTCCACACATTTGAGGTAGATGGGTAATCCTCTCTGCTGAGGTATTGTATTCTGGCAGAAGGAAGACTCCCCACCATCACAATACACTGATCAGCAGTGCTGGCTTTAGCCTGTGGTGCTGATCAAGCAGGGAAAATCTGACAGGCTGGTTGTACAGAAATCGATCAGTAGTTCTGTACAACCAGCCTACTTGTACACGGGTTGAAATTTTGTCCAGAACCGGCTGAATTTCAGTCCATGTATGGCTGGCTTAACCCTTTGAGGACCAAGGGACGTATTTGTCCCATGTTTTTAATTGCCTGTATCATCTGATTTAAGAACTTAAAAAAAAAAAAAAAAAAAAAAGTATTTTAGAGTCAAAATATTCGTTTTTATCAGCAAATGGATCTAGCTTTTTGCCAATTATTTCATGAAATGGCTTAGTTACAGCAACTGAAATGTATGAACTTTAAAAAGAAAAAAAAAAAGTTTCAAAATCTTACGGTCCTCAAAGGGTTAAAGTGGCACTCTAGGCTAGATGACAAGAATTGGTGAACAGGCAGGATTTTTATTGCAGAAGAGACTTGCTTTGCCTCTTCTGCATGAATGCTACTTGCCTGTCCACCTGCAGCTCATTGTACAAATTCAGCAATAACCAGTGTGACTGAACTCCTGTGCATTCATGGGCGTGATGTCATCTCTACTCGGAACTATAAAACTGATTGCCATTGTTTGCCAGCAAGTACAAAAAACTAGATTTGGTGTTGATGGGCTTAAAAGTACAGCATAGTTGCCAAAATCTGAACATAATTAGGAGTGACACCTTGAAGGAAAATTTGATGTGCTTTTAGGCATGGTGATAAAGTAGGTGATTCTTCATGGTGTATGGCTTGTAGTATGCCACCCCCCCCCCCCCCCCTTTTGCTTTGGTTCAGACAAAATGGGATCTTGAGGCCCACTGAAGAGATTCTGGGAGTAAAATAAGCCCCATTGGTGTCAGAGCCAGAAATTACAGCTCCAGAATGTCGGGGCCGGCAGTGATAAACCCCAGTGAGTGTTGGGGCCAGCATTCAAAATTGATTTTTGCCTTTTTTTCCTAATGGGAAAAAATGGGTGATGGGAGGACAGACTGCATCAAAAGTCTGAACCACCATTCACACTTGTGCGACAATGCACAACAGGAGGAATCCTGTTATTGTCTATTGGGCTGGTTCCCACTTATCCAATGTGCTTCCGAGCAACCAGGAAAAATGCTGGCACTTCCTTTTTAGTGAGTGTGATTTTGGCCCCACTGAGTTCAATGTGAGAGCATGGAAAAAAAGCATCAACCAAAGCATGAAAATGCAGATGCATAAGTGTGAACCTAGCCAGCCAAAGGATTCTAGTCTATTCAAAGCAAAAAAAAAAATGTTTCTGTAGTGGAGCTTTTGAAAATTGTGGCTACAAGATGATGGGGGGGGGGGGGTGTGTTTGCCATAATGCTGACCTCCCCTCTATCCGTCTCCAGGTATATTGCAGCACTGACCAAGGCAAAAGCTACAGGTGGTTTCCTATGCCAGCCTACTCTCTGATGATATCTGCAAACACCGTCACCATCTCATTTGATGGATGCCCTGCCGTTCTAGGAGTCCGCTATGCCTGGGATGATTGGCCCTGCGAATACAAGAAATGTCCGCTCTACAGTCTCGAACATCAACTTCCTGCTCCTCTATTTGTGAAATATTTTGCCATTTGAATCCTCTGGGATCTGTTCTGATCACCTATCGTTTTTTTTTTGTATTCTGGTTTTTCACTTTTAAAGTAAAAATGCTCAGAAAGTTGACCTCCATTTCTTGGTTACATGGGAACTTTAGAAATCTTAGGATCATTACTTTAACCACTTCCCCGCCACCCTATAGCAGATATACTGCGGCAGGGGTGCACAAAATCACGTGTGTGTTAGCATTTCCAGGTTGGGGGTGCGCGACCTACCTGCACTGCTATTAGTGTCCTTAGCTGTCAATCACTGGGTCCCGGCTGGTGATTACTCACTGGCACCCTGTGATCGAGGAGTATCACCAACTGAGGGAGAGAACTGTATGTAAACAATACAGGTCTCTCCCCTGTTATGCTGAGCCATGCAAAGCAGTGTGCTTACAGCTGAAAGCACTAAAACAGCACATGTTAACTCCTTCCTGCCCAGTGCCATTAGTACAGTGTCAGTGCTTTTTTATTAGCACTGATCACTGTATTTGTGCCACTGGGGACGTCAGTGACATCAAGTCAGTTCCCTTAAGTGTCAGAATACAGTCCTGCTATAAGTTGCTGATCGCCGCCATTATTATAAATATTAAAAAAAAAAATTCTTATATGTGTATATATACCGCCATTTTGTAAATGCTGTAACTTTCATATGAACCAATTAATTTACATGTATTGGAATTATTATTTTTTTTTTTTTTTATAGCCCAAAAAATAAACGTACAGGCAATCAAATACCATTGAAAAATCCCAGTACATGTAAATTTAAAAAAATCATACATTTCATTTGGGTGCAGCGTTGCATGACCGCGCAATTGTCAAAGTAAAGCAGTGCTTTCATGCAAAAAAATGGCCGGGTTAGGAAGGGGGGTAAAGCCTCTGACGGGTAAGTGGTTAATGGAGTGTGGAAAAGAGTACCTGTCATGTATCCATTGTGAAGCTGGCTATTCTGGTAAGGGAGGCTAGGAAATGGAGATGGTCCCTGGCCTAAGTTATAATGTCTATATATAGATTGGTGACCACAACCTAGAAAAAAGATCTGGGTGGGGTATTTGGATATAAAGAAGTCTTTCTTCTCTTAGCAGTGCTTGTGCATTGGAGTTTAAACATTCTCCAATATCCCTGGCCAGCTTAGGCTAGGACAAGAGGAAACGCTGGAACTTGACCTATTAGAGTGGCCCTTTTCCTTTGCCCATGTATGTCCCCACTGAAATATTGTATTCTGACAGCGAGACTCTCCTCTGTCCCAATACATTGATCAGCAGCTGCAGCCACTGATCAACGGAAAACATTCCAACAAGTCCCTTCGGTAGAAGTCCATTATTTGACTTCTGTCGAGTGGGAAAGCTCACTCGCTGAGCAGAATTTAGTGGGTCTCCTGCTGGACTGGCTGAATTACAATCTGTGTATGGCAAGCAATACTGCATGGTTAAAGGAAAGGGTCAATTTTTATGCCAACCTTACAGTACAACAGAATGAAATGCATGCACCTGAACACAAGGTGGGGAACCAGTATAGCTCTTATTAGATTCCAATGGACTGTAACATCTACAGGCCTAACTGGATCAATTGCTCTGATAATGGACAATTGTGTTCACTGCCTGCAGTCTATTCTTAGTTTATGGTCTGGAATCCCAAGTACATCTACTGTATGTCTCCTGTTTGAAATTTCCATCCATGGCGATACATTTTAAACTGTTGGATCAGTATTGTGCATATACCACCCAGTCGACCCCATATAGGTTCTAAAAAAAATGTATTTGCTAACTAAATCTACATGAAAATATCCCCTCCTGACGTGTGGCAGCTTCAGTAGGCCAGAGGACTTGGCACCTGTGAGGTGGCCCAGCGAACAGGAGCTTTGTGGCCAGTGCAGTATGGCAAATGTAAAGCTGAACTCCAGGCTAATGCCTAAATACTCAGATGAAATGCATATATTGGAGCTTATTAATTCTTAGCATAATGAGTTTTTTTTTTTTTTTTTTTTTTTTTACAGCTTTGCTACACAATAAATCCTTGTCTGGCAAAGGAGAGGACCTGGTCTTTCTCTGCTGCAGTTTCACTTACAGGTCCCCTCCTTTAACTGGACAGTAAAGGAAAAAGCAGCTCAGTGATGAACTAATCTCTCTTGTGATCTGCTCTCTCCTCCTATCAGCATGCACCCTGCACATGCCTGATGTGTATATGCTGTATCCAGGGCTGATTAATCGCTCCATGAGCAGTTATATGTGTACAGCTGCAATCAGCTGTAGGAGCTGTCCGCTCCCTATTGCTTGCAATGGCAATAACCCTTCATCTAATCACCGGGAACCTTAGTTTGGGTCTTCTGCATGTACTCACAACCAGCCCCATTGGCAAGTGTGAATGTAGCCTAAAGAGTCCACCATTTTATTTTTTGTGAAAAGGAGAACTTGCCCTTTAGGCCTCATTCACACTTGCCAATGGGTCCATTGGTGCCAAACATTCTGACCACCCCTTCAGGCCCTGCATGATGCCCGTCCTGCTGGTGTGCCATACACTGCACAATGAACCCCTGCAGTAAGTGTCTTTAACCACTTAGCCTCCGGAAGATTTTGCCCCCCCCCCCCCCCGACTTTCCTGACAAGGCCACTTTATGCGATACAGTGCTGCGTTATTTTAACAGACAAATGCGCAGTCATGTAACGCTGTACCCAAATGAGATTTATTTTAAAACTATGGGACGTTATACTGGAATTTTTTCTTTCTTTATATATACTAGTAATGGCGGTGGACATTTTTGCACTAACTGACACTTTGTGGGAACCAGTGACACTAATACAGTGCTAAAAATATACACTGATTACTGTGCTAATGACACTGGTTGGGAAGGGGTTAACATCTAGAGTGATTAAAGGGTTAAGTGTGTGCCTAGCTATGTGGTTGGTGTAGACTAGATGTCACTGGTACAAGCGGAAGTGATGGATCGTGTTCCCAGTTCTACAGGGACACATGATCCATCGCTTTCTCCTGTCACAACAGAAATGTGCCTATGTAAACATAGCTCTGTACTTCCTCCCTGCCTGACGATCTGCAGGTGCCTGCAAAGATCTGTTCACCTTGGGCTTGAAGATCGGCTTCTGCTGTGACACTTCACAGCAGAAGCGATCCAGCGGTGGCGCATGCGTGCCTCTTTGAGGCGGAATTGCAAACTCATGGGGGTATATATATGTTTGTTTTTTTTGCACTGGAGAGCTGCCCTGTAGCAATAAAACTGCTATTGGGCTGATGTAAAGTGGTTAATAACGCACTCATTGTTCAGCGCAGATGCATGACCGCGCTGACCTGGGGCTCTTTATTCTGGTAAGATGTTCCAGAAGAATGAAGTGCTTCTAATTGGTCATGTAATCACGCTGATCAGTACCCGCATTGCCAACATTATGATGGGGCTGTGTAAGGACCGTTACACCAGCAACACGGATGCGATGTCCATCAGGGTCCAGAGTGGGAACAGGATATTTGGAGTTGGTTCACCTTTTTCTTGTTTCATGAAGTGAGCTTGCCCTTTAAATGATTAAACCTGACTGCTCTGGCCTGGCAGGCTGAGGATATATTCAGTGCCCAATATTACACGCTGTTAATTTTGGATCTGTTCTGTTTATGTGTGTTCTAAAATTTTCCGGTGTACACATCGCCTTCCCCCTTGGCAGGTTGAATGTGCAGTGTGAATAGGCTCTCTGTTCTGGGCCTGGCCTGGTATGGTAGTATGGGGCTGGCATGTGCCCAGGGACAGAAGGTGCACAGCAGGGACTGCCGTCCCATCGTAGAGGAGCTGGATGTGTCATTGCATATGCAGGAAGAGCCCCCCATCAGGGATACATTGAAGGAAACCTGTTATCAAAGCAATATAGAGACCCTAATGAATGAGTGTTGCCTAGCTGTCATGCTGGACTCCTCATACTTTGTGTGTCTCGGCCCCCAGTTCTATAATGGAATAGGAAATGGTTAATACTCCTGTCTGTTTTTTCATCCCATTGGGAGATTTCCTGATCTCTAGACATAACTGGAAAAAAGAAAAATCGACAAAGTGAGGGATTCCCCTCTCAGATCGTCACTGAGGTGTCCCCATTGGAACCTTTCCCCTCTGTTTCTGTGAGTACTAAAACATTTTGGATTCCCATCACTTTCACAGTGACCATGGTCACCAGTGTAAAGAGAGAAGGGGAATCTCCCTAGAGGGACACAAATGGGAATAAAAACCAGACAGGGGTTCTAACGCTTCCTGGCTTTGTGCAAAGGAAGTTTATTCTGCTTATATTTTGCCTTCCCTGGTTCCTTTCTTCCCTGTATTGATATGCTAATGACATTTTTAAATAACATTTCTCCATTTTCATTACACATACCCAGTAATATCCTCACTTGGTCTCTGTGCTTCTCTATGTAGTGCAGGTACATCATGGCTGGTGGGAGGGGCTGACACAGTGCTGTACATGGCTTCCTGAAAACATCACACTACCCTTCCTTTTATATCCTTCTCAGCTTTGCATACAGTGAGCTAGCTCTTGGGAGGAGTTCTGCAAATGGGAAAACTTCCTTGATGACTGGAGCCGTGGGCATTCTAGGCAGGCTGCATTTGTATGGAGACTACCCAAAGTAGCATGATGCTGAGCTTCCATGTTGGAAAGAACTGAAACCCAGTGAATGAAAGGGGTGTACCAGGGATAGTCAGGCTGGGGAGGAAGGAGCTAGATGATGCTGGATGTCCTCCAGCTAGGAAATAGGGTGAGCTCTATCTGACATGCTGAAGCTTGTCATTCATATTGTAAGCAGCTCAGTGTGCTGTGAAATCACTTTTATCAGAGTTTTTGCATAATATATTCCAGTGATGATTTTATAAAATGTGCAATCCTTCCTGTGAGAACAGATCATGGTGATTTATTATTTTCTGTTTCTGAAAGTTGAAGTGTTCAGGTGTCTTTCGCTCTTCATTATGAATAATTCCAGAATGTAACGAACATAAAATTTTGATTTCTGTCTCAATAAAAGTTCTATTTTTCCTTAAGCCTGGAGTTTTACTGTAACAAGAGGAAGGTACAGTGCCTTGAGAAAGTATTCATACCCCTTGATATGTTCCACATCTTGTCATGTTACAACCAAAAACGTAAATGTATTTTATTGGGATTTTATGTGATAGACCAACACAAAGTGGCACATAATTGTGAAGTGGAAGGAAAATGATAAATGGTTTTCAGAATATTTTACAAATAAATCTGTGAAGTGTGCCGTCCATTTGTATTCAGCCCCCCGGAGTCAATACTTTCTAGGTCCCCCTTTCACTGCAATTCCAGCTGCAAGTCTTTTTGGGGATGTCTCTACCAGCTTTGCACCTCTAGAGAGGGACATTTCTGCCCATTCTTCTTTGCAGAATATCTCAAGCTCTGTCAGGTTGGATGGAGAGTGTCTGTGAACAGCAATTTTCAAGTCTTTCCACAGATTCTCAGTTGGATTTAGGTCTGGACTGTGACTGGGCCATTCTAACACATGAATATGCTTTGAACTAAACCATTCCATTGTAGCTCTGGCTGGATGTTTCGGGTCATTGTCCTGCTGGAAGGTGAACCTCCGTCCCAGTCTCAAGTCTTCTAACAGGCTTTCTTCTAAGATTGCCCTGTATTTGGCTCCATCATCTTCCCACCAACTCTGACCAGCTTGCCTGTCCCTGCTGAAGAAAAGCATCCCCACAACATGATGCTGCCACCACCATATTTCACAGTTGGGATGGTGTGTTCAGGGTGATGTGCATTGTTAGTTTTTCACCACACATAGCATTTTGCTTTTAAGCCAAAAAGTCCCTTTTTTTTTTTTTTTTTTTTTTAAAATCTCATCTGACCAGAGCACCTTCTTCCATGTTTGCTGTGTCCCCCTCATGGCTTCTCGCAGACTGCAAACAGGACTTCTTATGGCTTTCTATTAACAATGGCTTTCTTCTTGCCACTCTTCCATAAAGGCAGATTTGTGGAGTGCATGACTAATAGTTGTCCTGTGGACAGATTCTCCAACCTTTTATTATTATTATACAGTATTTATATTGTGCCAACAGTTTGTAAATTACAATGGCAGACAATACATGAGACCGTACAATAACAATACAATACACGAGGGGATTGAGGGCCCTGCTCCTTGGAGCTTACAATCTAGGAGGGAGGGGATAGTGGTACGGGAGGAAAAGCTATGGGGGATGGAGTGGTAGGAAGAGTGGAGGAGATCGGCAGTTAGCAGAGGGTGGGGTAGGCTTCCCTGAAGAGGTGGGTTTTTAGGGTGCGCCTAAAGGCTGTGGATCTCTGCAGCTCCTCCAGAGTTATCATGGACCTCTTGGCTACTTCTCTGATGAATGTTCTCCTTGCCCGGCCTGTCAGTTTAGGTGGACGGCCATGTCTTGGTAGGTTTGCAGTTGTGCCATACTCTTTCCATTTTCAGATGATGGATTGAACAGTGCTCCGTGAAATGTTCAAAGCTTGGGATTTTTTTTATAACCTAACCCTGCTTTAAACTTCAAAACTTTATCCCTGACCTGTCTGGTGTGTTCCTTGGCCTTCATGATGCTGTCTGTTCACTAATGTTCTCTTACAAACCTCTGAGGACTTCACAGAACAGCTATATTTATACTGAGATTAAATGACACACAGGTGGACTCTATTTACTAATTAGGTGACTTCTGAAGGCAATTGGTTCCACTAGATTTTAGTTAGGGGTATGAGAGTAAAGGGGGCTGAATACAAATGCACGCCACACTTTTCAGATATTTACTTGTAAAACATTTTGAGAACTATTTATCATTTTCCTTCCACTTCACAATTATGTGCCACTTTGTGTTGGTCGATCACATAAAATCCCAATAAAATACATTTACGTTTTTGGTTGTAACATGACAACGTGGAAAATGTCAAGGGGTATGAATACTTTTTCAATGCAGTGTACCTTCCACCACTACCCTTTATCCGGCCCTTGGGGCACTGCTGCCAATGATGGGAAACCAATGATTACAACAATGGGGTACCTTTACTCTCATTAAAATCAATGATGGGGTATTGCTGACTCCTATTGATGGCATGGCACTTTCTACTACCACCAGCCACAGTCTGCCCAACCCCCAAAGCTATATATATTTGAAAATTGATCAGTCCTGATGTACTAGTGGCCTATCTCATTTCATGAGGCCCCAAAATGCTAGGACAATATAAATCCCCCCCCCCCCCCCAAATTACCCCTTTTTGAAAAGTAGACAGTCCAAGGTATTTAGTAATGGGCGTAGTGAGTTTTTGTAAGTTGTAATTTTTCACAATTTTTTAGAAAATGAAGAAATAGCACAAAGTTAATAAGGTATTAAGATGTTTCTAACACACATCATAGGCATGCTTAGAAATAAACCCCAAAATACATTCCGCTACTCCTCCTGAATAGGGGGATACCATATGTGTGAGACTTTTTCACTGCCTAGCCAGTGCCACATAGAGGGGCCCAAAATCCAAGGAGCACCTTCAGGCAGTCTAGGGGCATACATCGCACATCTACTTTAATTTCCTGACTATCACATTTTAGAGGCCCTGGAGCACCAAGACAGCGGAAACACCCACAAAATGACAACATTTTGGAAAGCAAACACCACAAGGTATTTTTAAGAGGTTAAGAGGCATAATGAGTCTGCAGATGAACTCTTCATTTGTACTGCCAAAAGTTTTTAAAAAATGCTGAAAGAAAATTAAAATGAATGTTTTACACAAAGTTGTCAATTTATTAGGATATTTTTCACACACAATATGGGCATACTTAGAATTACACCCCAGAACACACTCTGCTACTCCTCCAGAGTATGGGGATACTACATGGGTGAGACTTTTTCAATGTTTGGACTGATTATGTAAGCACTTGATTTCCTAACATTGTCATTGTGCGGTTGTGTTCATGCAGCAGTTATTTACTACTAGATCACTGTGATTGATCTCAGCGATCACGTGGTACAAGGCCAATTTCATTGGCCCTGTACCATATGATCACTGTGACAATCATGGCAAATGAATGAAAGGCTTTATTTAAAGTGGTTGTAAAGGCTGAAGATGTTTACCTTCATGCATTCTATGTATGATGGTAAAAAACCTTCTGTGTAGCAGTGCCCCCAGCCCCCTCAATACTTACCTGAGCCCCATTGCGATCTAGCGATGTGAATGACAGCCTCGGCTGTACTGGGTCTCTGCCTCCTTATTGGCTGAGACAGCAAGCGGGGGCCATTGGCTCCTGCTGCTGTCTAGCACAGCCAGTCAGCCAATGAGGAGAGAGAGGGGGTGGGGCAAAGCCACAGCTCCGTGTGTGAATGGACACACAGAGCAGCAGGTGCCCCTATAGCAAGCTGCTTGGTGTGGGGACACCCAACAGACAGCAGAGCCTGCAGGGGACTGAGAAGAGGAGGATCCAGGCTGCTCTGTGCAAAAGCACACTCACAGCAGGTAAGTATAGACGTGTTTGTTATTTTACAAAAAAAAATATGAACCTTTTAGAATGACTTTAATACTATGATAACTGTGATGTCATTTGATACAGGGCAATGACATTGGCCCTGTACCTCAATCTGTGATCTACTGTGTCTATCACAGATTGCACCCCAAGGGTAATTGACAGTCAGGTAGGTGCTTGAACTCAACTGTAGCCAGTGTGAGTTCAGGGCCGTGCACACGCATGACTGTCAAATTTTGGGCAGCGGCTGTGTCAGTGCAGCCCAGGGGCGGACTGACAACTCATGGGGCCCCCGGGCAATAGGGGATCATGGGGCCCCTGTTTCCTTGCCCAAACTCAAAAAAGCCTATGAAAAAGGTACCAGGGGCATCTCAAGGGGCCCCCTACTGACCCCGAGCCCTCAGCAGTGCCCAAGTTTCCAAATGGTCAGTCCGCCTCTGGTGCAGCCACTGCGTCCCAACTGAAATGAATTTGTCTGCCTGCATGAAACACCCATTTATCAGGTAAACATGGCTCTTGCCAGGGCATAAGGTGTAATGTGCCCGTGTGAACGAGGCCTAATAAAATCAAAGGTATCCAAAACTGTAAAAAAATTTCAACAGGAGTTCAGCTTTAAGGCTCCTTTCACACCATGCAGTTGCGACGGAGCACACATTGTGCATCACGTCTAGGGTGGCCCATTCATTTCAATGGGCTGCACTAAGCGTGGGAAATGCACAGCAGTCCCTGACAAAAGTCCCTGATCCTTTGCAAAATTGCACTGTGCCCAATGCATTTTGGTGCACATGAAAACACCTGTGTTAGCAAATGCATGGGGTACTATGAAGAATTATCGCACTACCCCACATCTGCTAAAAGGCGGCACAGTCCTGTGTGTATCAGGAAATCATGCGATTTTGTGTATGTTCCCAACATGCACGTAGCAAGTGTGGACATAGCTAAATGTATACTAATGCGACTCAGTCATTTCTATTTGATTCTAGGCACCCACAGAGGAGTCTGGATTCACGATTTTAAGCCTGGGTTCACACTTGTGCGGTGCGGTATATCACATGTGATTTGCACAGGAACCGCACTGTGCACCTGTGCATATCACATGTGACTTCTGTGCGGTCCAATTTGAGCCATACATTTTGTATGACTCAAATCGCACCACATCTGCACCAAAAAAGGCGCAGGACCCTTTTTTTGTCTGCACTAGAATCGTATCGCATGGGTATTCACACCTATGCGATCCAATTCAGCACATCGCACCACGTTTTGCGGACTGATTTCAGGGTGTTGTTAACTTTACATACACACCCGCAGCGGTTCGCATGAACAGGGTGTGATTGTGATGCGGTGCGGAATTCGCACAGAAACCACTGTGAAATCCACACCGCATCAGTATGAGCCCAGGCTAAAAGAGACCTTGTCACTGCCTCTCCACCTCATCCAATCTGAGAACACTTTGCATTCATTCATAGTGTTCTCTGGATGGCACCCATGCTGAGTGAGCGACCTTCTGTGTTCACTAAGCAGCAGGGCAGCTGCTTGACACGGGACCCGGAAGCCAGCGGCAATGACTGTAGTCGCAGTGCCCGCTACATCCATTTTCAGAGATTTAGAGTAGGATTATGTGTAGTTAGGCATAAGGAGATGAGCAGAAAAACGTTCAAATGTGAATGAGGGGTTAACGCACCCCTGCTGGTGTGAATGAGCCCTTGGGCCGCACATACACTTAACATTTTGTAAATGCACACAAAGTCACGCAATCAAAATTGTGTTTTACACCGCTCACATGTGACAGACCATTCATTTGAATAAGCTGCCCAAGGAGCAACAAAACGCTCATGCTTCTTTTTTTCGGTGACAAGCCATTTTTTAACCACACATTGGAAGCTTGTTTTATCACATGGCAAACAGGCGTCTTTGTATGCCATGTTGGGGGTGCCTTTAATGATGATTGGCAACTCAATTTCAACACGCATTTTTCACGGGTTTTGTAAATGTGCAATTTTTCGTGCGATTCCGAAATGCTAAGTGTGAATGCAGGCCAAGGGGTGGCTGGGAGCTGCATATTTTCCTTCAAAGCATTGTGTAGGCTCTATCTCTAGGTTCACACTTTCAGTGCGTTTTCCAGTTCGCAGAAATGCACTGCATGATTTCCTATGGATCTAGTTCACATCTGTGCGTTTTGAGCCAGTGCGGATTTTTGAAAGGGTCCAGGACCTTTTTTTCCAGCAGCTGATTGCATTTTGCGTGTAACAGACGTCGATGGAACCGCATCAAAAACACATGCAAAACGCATGTATGTGTGTTTTTGGTGCAGGTTTCCTGCAGGACAACAGACACCTTCCCCTAACATTAACCACCTCCCGTCCGGCCGTTGTATATAAGCGGCCGGACGGTGGCAGTGCAGGGTTGGGTGGCCGTTTATAAACAGCTTTCCCAGCCCCCTGCTTGTGCGCGCTCCCCGGGAGTGCGCAGCACCGCGATCCGGTGCCCGCTGTGTCCTCCGGACACAGTGAAACACCGATCGTCAGACGGGACCTCTGTGCGAGGTCCCGATCATGTGATCACTGATTAGCCAATCAGTGATCACATGCAGAGTAGTAAGCAAGATGTCACTTGTGACATCACTGCTTACTACTTGTGAATGATCACTGAGGTCACATGGTACAGAGCTATTCACAACAGCCTTGTACCATGTGACAAACTGTGACCAATCACAGCTCACACAGTAGTTCTCAATGGCTGCAAAAATGCAGACAGAGAGGAGAAATGATTGCTTTTACAGCCTTTATGGGTGTGAAAGCAATCAGTGTAAAAAAAAAAAAAAAAATGTTCATCACCCCCCACAAGTAGTACAGTGTCACCATGGTGACACTATACTGCTAGGGTGACAGTATGTAAAAAATAAATAAATAATAATATTAAATTTTTTTTTAAAAATGTACAAAAATGTTTAACAATTGTTTTTGGTTATAAACTAATTTGGGTTATTTTTTTTTTACTAAAAATATAACGGAATACATTTTGGCCAATATTTATGATGAAATATTAATTATTTGCAAAATTTTATAAGAAAAACACTTTTTTAAAAAATTTTTGGACATTTTAATTTACATAGCAAAAAAAATAAAAATCCCAGTGGTGAATAAATACCACCAAAATAAAGCGTCATCTGTCTCCAAAAAATGCTAAAAAATTCATATGGGTACAGTGTTGCATGACCGCGCAATTGTCATTCAAAGTGTGATAGCGCTGAAAGCTGAAAATTGCCCTGGACAGGAAGGGAGTGAAAGTGTTCTTTACGCATAAACAATGCATAAAAAATGTTTCCTAAACGTGTAAAAAGGCAAAACGCACTGGAAAACATCTCAACCACAACCTGCCCAAGTGTGAACCTAGCCTCATAGTCAGGGGCGGACTGACAACTCATGGGGCCCCCGGGCAATAGGGAATCCTGGGGCCCCTGTGTCCTTGCCCAAACTCAAAAAAGCCTATGAAAAATGTACCAGGGGCATCTCATGGGGCCCACTACTGACCCTGGGCCCTCGGGCAGTGCCCGAGTTTCCAAATGATCAGTCCGCCCCTGCTCATAGTATACTATACTGTTCTCTTGCCCTTTATTTTACTAAGAAAATGAACTTCACACCAGTCCTGTTCCTGGTCGGAGTCCATGATTGGAGTAAAGATTTTAACTTATTTTACGACACAGGGCTGGCCCTTTGTTGGGAGAAATAATGAAAAAAGGGCATAAAACCTCAGATCTCTTTATATAGAACCAGCTGGGAAAATCGTTCTTCAGTAATTGTACCTTCTCCTATAAAACTCTACTTGTACATGGAACCCCACCACAAATATTCTGTCTTCTTGGGCTCACAAAGTGCGGCGTTACAACTTCGTGGTCAGCAAATTACAGCCTGTCAATAGCCGGGGACATGGGTGTCTATTTTTGCCTGCCTTGTGTGCGATGCTGCTCTTTCATAGTGAAGAAAGGGTTTTATTTTTGGCAGAAAATGACGGGAGTATTTAAACTTTATGAGCAGGAGCCGGGCACTGACATTCTGGTGGGTCGCGGGAGCTAGAAGGGGGAAAGGAGATTCTATTAAAGGGAATTTTTTTAATTCGTTGGATTCTTTGTGAATTAATATTAGTGGACAACATGTCGATCGCACACAGGGCAGCGGAATATATGCTATCTGACGCATTACTGCCCGATCAACCGCTGAATAAGAAAGCCCTGCGACTGGAGTTACCTCTGGACCGTATTATAAAGTTGGTGACGGTTGGTCTGCCGCTGTTGCTCGTTTCCTTAACGTTTGCCCGGGAAATGTCTTCAGGTAAGTGACCTCCTATATGTATCATTGAATTTGTTGTTGACACAAAGCTAGAAAGTCGCATTCAAACAATCAAGTACAACTTTTCTTATATCCTTACCCACTGTGACAAATCAGAATCGATCTCTTTAAAGCAGTATTAAACCCAAAAGCAAACGTTTATTATGTTGCAGCTTACCAGTTCTTAAATGTGTTGGCTGCATTAGTTTTCTTTTTTAGGCTTTCTTTCAATTTTCACCTGGTGATCTGGCCAGTAAGTCTGTTGTTTCTCAAAAGAACAAGCTCTTTTGCAGAATGTATGAGTTACAGGGATGAGACAAACCATTTGCAATGATCAGCATTTATTTATTTATGTAAAACCTTTTAGCCCAAAAGGAAAAAATACTTTGGTTACTGCTTATAAAGTGTGAGCTGGTGTTTGGCTTCACTGTGTTAGTGAATCTAAATCTGCTAATACATCTAACACTGCCCTCCCCCCAGACTGACAATGCTGCTATCCAAAGGTGCCCCTGTGCTCCTTCATCCAGAGTGGGAGCACTGTAATACAGCAGGTGTGTTACTGAAGGAGAGGAAAAAGCCTGAAAAAAAAACCCCAAAGCAGCCACCCCATCTATTGATTGGTAAGCTGCAATATATTCAATTTTTTGGTTTTCGTTTTAACCACTTGCCCTCCAGATGATTTACCCCCCTTCCTGACCAGGCCATTTTTTACGATACGGCGCTGCATTACTTCAACTGACAATTGTGAGGTCATGCAACGCTGCACCCAAATGTCTTTTTTTTCCCCACAAATGGAGCTTTCTTTGGGTGGTATTTGATCACCTCTGCGTTTTTTATTTTTTGCGCTATGAACAAAAAAAGACCGACAATTTTGAAAAAAAAACTATATTTTTGACTTTTTGATATTAAACATGTCCAGTAAAAAGATTTAAAAAATCAAATTTCATCACAAATTTAGGCCAAAATGTATTCTTCTACAAAAATTCCCAATACGTGTAAATGAATTGGTTTACGTGAAAGTTATAGCGTCTACAAATGGCGGTATAGATACAGGAATTTGTTTTTTTTTTTACTAGTAATGTTGGCGATCTGCGACTAATAGCAGGACTGTGACAGGCATTCTGACAGTGGGAGGAACTTACTGTCACTGACATCCCCAGTGACACCAATACAGTGATCAGTGCTAATAAAAAGCACTGACACTGTACTAATGGAACTGGGCAGGAAGGGGTTAACATGTGGGGCGATCAAAGGGTTAACTGTGTGCTGTGTGTGTTTTACTGTGTGCGTGCTTTCCACTGAAAACACGCTGCTTTGTATGGCTGTGCTATGCAGAGCCATACAAATTAGTGTGCAGGAGCTGACAGGGGAGAGATCTGTCTTGTTTACATACAGGTCTCTCCCCCGTCAGTGATGCTCGGTGATCGTCGGGTGCCGGTGGACAATCACCTTCCGGGACCCCGTGATCGACAGCCGAGGCCGTATATATACACGTGATTTTACGCAGCCGTGCCACCCCGTAGCAGTATTTCTGATATAGGGCAGTACAGAAGCGGATAATACTGCTTTAAGTATAAGCAGGTTCTGAATTTTCCAGCAGTCTTTATCACTCATTAGGGTGCCGATAATGTTCCTGAGCCTTTAGACATGTTGCACAGCTATTCAAGTTGCATCACAGCACGCATGCACAACACCCCAGCGAACGCGCCCTATGTGCAGCTTAACCCGCTGGTATTAATGAGCCTTTATCACTCAATCATCTCCCTGTTCCAGGTTCACAAGTAATCTGCTTCCCTCCAAATAACTTCTCATTGAAGCAAATGCAGTTTGTAGATAAGCACTGTTGGCAGTCTCTGACGCACCACGATTTCACCGCTGGTGGACAGCACATCGTCACCTCCCTGTGGATCCACAAGGTAAGGACATTTCTGAGAGCAAAGTGCTGAGTTTTGTACTGACAATGTATTTTACACGTATTATTATTATTATTATTATACAGTATTTATAAAGCGCCAATAGTTCACTCAGCGCTGTACAATACAAAGGGGGACAGAACATGTGACAGAACAATACCAATGCAATGCAAAACATGACTTATCAGCCATACATAGGAGAGATTCTTCCAACGTGTCCTCCCATCTAGAGGGTCATGGTCAGCAGGCCACATCCATCTAATTAAACGACTTACATGCTGAGATTAAAGTGATACTAAACACACATTCAGGGGTGGACTGACAACTCATGGGGCCCCTGGGCAATAGGGGATCATGGGGCCCCTGTGTCCTTGCCCAAACTCAAAAAAGCCTATGGAAAAGGTACCAGGGGCATCTCATGGGGCCCCCTACTGACCCCGGGCCCTTGGGCAGTGCCCGAGTTTCCAAATGGTTAGTCCGCCCCTGCACACATTTTAATTTAAATTGTCCCTTCTATTTCTGTATATGGATGGTGGCATTGTAATTATTTTAATTTAAAAAAAACCATCAAAATTCCTTTTTCCTAATCAATATACAGCATTCACATGACCCAGCTCTTTCCCAGCCTGTCTGCAGGGAAACATAAGCAGGAGAAGCTTCTTGTCCTCTGTTGCTGGTCACATGTTCAAAATTAGAAAAAAAAAACATCCTTCGAGATACAGAGTAAAAATAAATAATTATCAATAAACTGTTTTAAATTGTTATACAAATATACACTATATTGACAAAAGTATTGGGCCCCCCTCCAAATCATGTGATTCAGGTGTTCCAATCGCCTCCATGGCCACAGGTGTATAAAATCATCCCCTAGGTATGCAGACTGCTTCTACAAACATTTGTGAAAGAATGGGTCGCTCTCAGGAGCTCAGTGACTCCAAGCGTGGTCCCGTGATAGGTTGTCACCTCTGCAATAAGTCCATCCGTGACATTTCCTGGTTACTAAATATTCCACCCACAACTGTTAGTGATATTATAACAAAGTGGAAGCAACTGGGAACAACAGCAACTCAGCCACCAAGTGGTAGGCCACGTAAAATGACAGAGCGGGGTCAGCGCATGCTGAAGCGCACAGTGAGCAGAAGTCTCCAACTGTCTGCAGAGTCAATAGCTAAAGACCTCCAAACTTCATGTGGCCTTCAGATTAGCACAACAACAGTACATAGAGAGCTTCATGGAATGGGTTTCCATGGCCGAGCAGCTGCATCCAAGCCTTTCATCAAAAAGTGCAATGCAAAGTGTCGGATGCAGTGGTGTAAAGCACGCTGCCACTGGACTCTAGATCACTGGAGACGTGCTATCTGGAGTGACCAATCACACTTCTCTGTCTGGTAATCTGATGGCCATGTCTGGATTTGGCAGTTGCTAGGAGGATTGCACTTGCCTGACTGCATTGTGCCAAGTGTAAAGTTTGATGGAGGGGGGATTATGGTGTGGGGTTGTTTCTCAGGGGTTGGGCTTGGCCCCCTAGTTCCAGTGAAGGGAACTCTTAAGGCGTGAGCATACCAAGACATTTTGGACAATTTCATGCTCCCAACTTTGTGGGAAGAGTTTGGGGATGGCCCCTTCCTGTTCCAACATGACTGCACACCAGTGCACAAAGCAAGGTCCATAAAGACATGGATGAATGAGTTTGGGGTGGAAGAACGTGACTGGCCTGCACAGAGTCCTGACCTCAACCCCATAGAATACCTTAACTGTTATTAGCTCTTTGTGTTGTTGTAACTAGAGATGAGCGAATCGAACTAGGCGAACCGGAATTCGAGTCGAATTTCAGGAAATATTCGATTCGTGTCGAAACCGAAATTTTGCCTACTTCGGGTGCGCGAATCGAACATTTCCCGATCAGCCGGCAAAAGTGTCCCTGCAGTGAGCTCCGCTATTTCTGACAGTTCTCTGACAGAAGGAACACATGTTTAGCGGTTGAAACATTGTATCTATTAGTTTACATTTAGGATACAGATGTTTCAACCACTGTACATGTGAAGAAGTTGTGAGAGAACTGTCAGAAATAGAGGAACTCTGCACATACACTTTTTGCCGGCTTGGAATTATTCTTCTTTTCATCCTACTTCTTCTTCTTCTTCATCCTCAGAAGAAGAGGATGAGGATGAGGATGAAGAAGAAGAAGAAGAAGAAGAAGAAGAAGAAGAAGAAGTAGGATGAAAAGAAGAATAATTCCAAGCCGGCAAAAAGTGTATGTGCAGAGTTCCTCTATTTCTGACAGTTCTCTCACAGCTTCTTCACATGTACAGCGGTTGAAACATCTGTATCCTAAATGGAAACTAATAGATACAATTTGTATCTATTAGTTTCCATTTAGGATACAGATATTTCAACCGCTGTACATGTGAAGAAGCTGTGAGAGAACTGTCAGAAATAGAGGAACTCTGCACATACACTTTTTGCCGGCTTGGAATTATTCTTCTTTTCATTCTTCTTCTTCTTCCTCATCCTCATCCTCATCCTCTTCTTCTGAGGATGAGGATGAAGAAGAAGAAGAAGAAGAAGTAGGATGAAAAGAAGAATAATTCCAAGCCGGCAAAAAGTGTATGTGCAGAGTTCCTCTATTCTGCAGATACACTTAGAGGAGCTCTGCAGATACACTTAGAGGAGCTCTGCACATACACTTTTTGCCGGCTTGGAATTAATCTTATTTTCATCCTACTTCTTCTTCTTCTTCTTCTTCTTCTTCATCCTCATCCTCAGAAGAAGAAGAGGATGAGGATGAGGATGAAGAAGA